>NW_010110907.1:35974-50191 GCF_000699245.1 Pterocles gutturalis
AAGCAAGAGATTCACAGCCTTTCCTGGGCTGTTGTCTTACTGAAGAAACAAACAGCAGTGTCTCAGTTAATCCCTGCCTGCTATTTTGCAATGTAAATCACAGTGATCACTCTATAAATCACAATCTTTTTTCTTCTTGTGCATTGTTGTATACTTTCATGATGAATGAAGAGTGCTATATTGGAGTACCTGTTGTACATCTGGAGTGAGATCAGCATTTGTGGCTTTGCATGTCTCATCTCATTTGCCACAAAAGGAACATCAAATAGTATAATATAAAAAGAGTATAACAAGGAAATTATTCAGGAAGTGCCACAGCTTGTATCCTATTACCTATACATCTGTTTTACTGTATGTTACAGGTGCCAGATTTTCAAAGATTTTCTTTTTATTCTGGCATTGACTAGAGCTTGACTATTTGTTCCCAATAAAATAGAGTATGTCACTCAGTACTTTGTACATGCAGCCTAGCAATCTGCAAGATACTTACATCAGTGACTTTTAGTATAAGGCGTCCTTGTAATTCACTTTCATCGACAGTGATCAACATCTGTGAATCTAGGTTCATTTTATCCATCAAAACATAGCCTGAACCATCGATTTTTACTGGTGCTCCAAGATGCTGTACAAAGAAGAAAAAAAAAAAAAATAAAAATTCACCACTTTTACACTTATCCACAGATAAGTGGATACTTATGAATCTTTTTATTCCTAATAAGTAGCTCTAATAGCACCTACCTGCAAATGTAGTATATTAGGCAGCATACCCATAGGATGTTTCAGACATCTTGACATACTTTTATTACATTTTATACATTTTGTCTTTTTTATTTTAATTATGTCTCACATATTTTTGATAAGTGAGCCAGCATAAATAGAACACAGGACAACGTGGCAGCTCTCCCTGCCTAAGTGAAAAGTCAATTAATTTTCTATGCTTGGCATTGCTCCACTGGCCCAAAGCATCCATAAATCCAGAGAAACCAGAGAGTAGACATAGGTTTATTATGGCAGCTCTCTTTTTGGAAGAGAGCAGGAGAATCTCATCTTACTATATTCACCCCAACTTTTATATTGAATCCAAAGATCATTAGGTGATAACACCTCTCTCAAACTTTCCGTACACTTCTCCTGTCCTTTCCATTCCTGCCTATATCAGACTGACTGGTGGGATCTGCGAGAGGCCAAGCACCATGATATCAGGATTTCCAAGAGCAATAAAAATTTTCAGTAAGAAAAGTCAGTGAGCAATCCAGTTGAATTTAGAACTGCTACTTCAGGAAATCCTGCTGCAGAATTTCTCCACCTCCTACCTGCAACAGTCTGGCCTGGGGAAACAAACTACCAGGCAAGAACCAGAGGGAAAAGTGCCATTTTTCACTCCTCCATCAAAAGGCAAAAGGAGCTCAGTGTGTGACGCTAACCAGCTGAGAGGTCACGGCACACTGCCTTTCTTTACTTGGGAAGCTCTGAAAGCCACTTTGCCCCACAGCTCCCACAGCTCCTCCTAGGCAACGACACTGTGAACTCCTTCAGAGGCAGGGACTCCCACGATGTCTGATGCCAACCAGGCCAACTGTCCCAGACAGGGCTTCCCTTCCTTTGGGTTGTACTGAAATGAGACCATGCTGCCAATGATGGCACATTCATGGGATATGGAATGATCTTCCACAGAATTCCAGTTTCTACGGTATTTTTCTACTGGCTAGAGCTTTTCAACAAAGACGCTACATTTTTTCTTACCCTACTAGTTGCTGTTCAGACTCAGAGTCTATAGTGAGATTCCCACCAAACCCAGAAGTTAAATCTCATTAACACAACCAGCTTGTTCAAAATATCACTGTTTGGTTTTCAACTAAATTCCCCCAAATACTTCTCAACTGAGGTCAGTTTGTTGGCAATTTCAATTTCCTGTAAAGCTGAGTGAAAATTTTATGACCTGAAGATTATCTATTTACTTTATATATTTTTGGACTATTTCAGAGTATGGTTGTCAAACTGCTGAGAAACTGTAATTGCTGATAAAGCCAAAGACAACTTTGAATACTCGTTATTTCTGAAGGTCAAAACTCTGCAGATCTCTCAACTGTGGTTTTAAAAAAAAAACCATCAGAGCTAGTACAAGCAAGGCCATTAACTGTAGGTACTGACAGAAAATTTGGCTTATACCATATAAAATTACCGTGAAGGATTGACTCAAAAAGTAAGATGTAACATTAAAAGAAGAGAATGTTTTCCTTGTTTCTCTGCTACCATTAAAATAATCAGACTATTTTCTTTTTTTCTTTTTACTTTAGTAGGTGCAAAGACCCTGGTTTAGTTGTATAAATTCAAGAGTAAAGCAAAAAAATTCCTTCCAGTACCTGAATTGTTTGGCATTTGTTTTCCATAAACATTTTCCACTGAAGCTGCTTTTCAGGGTCAAAGTACCCATTCATTTGAAGCTCACAAGCACCAGATTTCACTCCTATTCCGATATTATATTTTAACTGTTTTCGTGCAGTGATGGACAACTTATTTTCCCTTGGGATTTCCTTCAATTGAGGGAGGTCATGCCTGAATTGAATTTCCACTGTAATCTTTGGCTTGCACTCTGCTCTCACTTCAAGATGGGCAGTCTTGTCTTCTGTCTCAAGGACACAGAAAAGTTCTGCTTGGCACTTCTCTTTCTGAATAGATCCTGTGAGCCGTGATTGAGTTGGAATACTGAGATCCTATCAAGATTAAAAACCAAAACAAAACACAACTTTTGGATTACACATACACTTTAAGAGAAGTCAGTATTGAATTTTTTTCTTCTCCCTTTAGCATACGAGAAAGATCTTATGACACAATATCAGAGACAAAATCTACAATCTCTGCATTGCCATTTTTCTTCCTCCCAACAGTTAGCTAGCAAAATTGCCTGAATAAGGTCAGAGGGAAGATTTCAGGACTGCCCTGTAGAATTTACAACTTCTCTATCCATACGAAGTTTTAGATTTACAAAAATACAAAATTCGTATCTCTTCAGAGTAGCAAAGTTTAGCCTGAATGAAGCAGAGGATGTTCAGTAGACCAATCTCAATTTTCAAGTAAAGTAACCCCCAAAAAATAAGAGGCCTATCAGGCATTCTTGCATCTGGTGTTATAAGGATTACTTTTGTTAACACTAAAACTTTAATCTTGTCCTGTACAACATCCTAAATGAAATATTTCCTCTTGTTCTTTCAAAGTATTGGTTAAAACACTGAAAATTCTACTATTTTTAATATTTTAAGTGGTTTTCATTCCCTCTTCACTATTGATGACACACAATTTCCTGTCATTTTTGGTTTTATATTGCTACTTTGTAGTTGAAGAAGTTAAAACTGAGGTGTTAAAAGCAAAACATAAATGCCTATGAATATCTGAAAATAAACCATAAATTTGCGACAAGTCATTCTTTCTAATGTAGTCAGTGAGGCTAGATAGAAAAAACAAGGAAATTTCACAACTTCTACTTTGATAAAACAGACAAACCAGGTAATTTTTTGTTTTGACAAATAGTTCAAACTAAAACTGCTGTTCAACCTCAGAGGGCACCGAGGAACTGGATACATCAGACACTTTCTTTGCTTAATGCTGTAAGACAAGTGTGTCTTTAGAGTGTCTTTCTAACACTCAAACATTGCTATTTTAGCTAAAAACCTACATGGCCTCTCTTTAAAAGCCTCCCAAGAGCTACCTGCAGAAGCTGACATTCTGTTTCTGTTTCCAGTGTCCATTCAGCTTTATTCTGAATACAGAGATCTCCTCTAGCCTTAAGTTTGCATTTGCCAGCCTGCAGCAACAAAATGCCCTCCGTGGTGGAGCCTGGGGCTGCAGATAACAGGACAGAGTTTTCAAAAGGCAGCCCGAGCTGACTCAGCCAGTGAACCGAATGCCTAAGTGACCCTTGGAGCGTATATTCACGTTCGCAGGAAGTGTCTATCTGCACATCAACTGTTCTGCCATCACACTGGAAGTTCATTAACAAGCCAACGTTGCAGATATTCTGTTGAAATGAGCCCCCAAAGGCTACAGCATGAGGCAATCCCATCCTCTGCAACAGAAAAGAGTATACTATTTAAGGCACACAAGGTAAAGCAACCGTCTTCCTAATTGGTTTGTAAACAGTGAGAAAACATTTATTCTTTTTGAACTAATATGCTTTTGGAAAGGACTATACAAGACAGCTTGTTTCACAGAGAAGTCAGAAATTTCTCTGTGAAACCAGAGAAAAAGAAACAAAAAATAAATGGGGGGGGGGGGGGGACCACCTTTTAATAAGTACTGTAGAAGAAAAAGTTTGTAACCCCAAAGAAAACCTCCAAAATTTCAAGCAGAAAGGACATGCTTTTCATTAGATTCTAGGACAAAAGTTTATTTCAATTAAAAAGCTATTATTAAGCAATATTTTACGGCAACAGCACTAACATCTACCATTGTACTACTCCAAATCCTCATCTTCAAATACACACCCCTCTGCAAGTCCTCTGACTCATTGCTCTTTCAGAACAACTTTAATGACCAAAACTGTCCTTTCCATAAATAACAGTGTCAGGAGATAGTTCTATGTGACTCATTATGACCTGAAATACAGAGACTATAATGCCATACAGAAAATAATCTAGGCTTACCTCTAGACTGACGCACTTGCTTCTAAAACTAAGTACCCATTCTGTATCTGTTTCATTGCTTGCCAGGCTCACTTCTCCATCTGCTTTCAAACTGCAACGCCCAAGGACAACAGCAAGCGTGCCTTTATACTTGTCACTTCTCATGGCTGACACCTTCACTTGGTTCTCTCTGGCAATTCCCAGAGACTGAAGCAAAAGCAAAGAATGCTGGAAGTTAATTTCCAAATGAGGCTGAACGTTAGTGGTGGCAAGGAGTTGCAGGTAGGCAAACATGTCATGAAAAGAAATGTGCCCAGAGAAGGTGGCTGTAAAGTTGCTGGTAAACATTGATCCATTCAGTGAAACTCTTGCTGGAGTCTGAAAAATTACAGGAAAAACTTGTCAGTTTATTTTTCCTATCAGGCCATATACTGCTTTTAAATGCTCATGTTACTAAAAGAGAAGAATTTCCCTACTATCCTGACACCATTTTGTATTCATCCTACATATTTATAAATGCCTAAACAAACAGAGAGGTAGCCTAAAATCTTTATTTTAGAGTTCCATAATAAAAATAACAGAAAGAAAAAACCCAACTTCACAACTCCGTTAAAACAATTATTAATACCAGAAAAATCAACTGCTATTGCTTTTACTATCATCACTTCTGGTTTCACTATAAGAAAACAGAGCTCTAGCAATGTGAGAATGTGTTGAATTCCCCCAGATCTCAGGAGGAGCAACCAGTGTTACGCAGATTGTACCCAGGTTAAATGGGGGAGGAACTGAAACTCATTTGTGGTTTTTGGCATTAGAACATACATGGGAATTAGAGTCACTGTGATTACTGTCTTTCTACAGACAGCCATAATCTTCTGTAACGTCACTCACAGGGGTGTTTTTAACACGTTCTTAAGAACACGTCAGATTATAAAATGTATCTTTCTTGAACAGTTCAAGAGCCACAGGGACTTTCACAAACAAATGGTTAGCTAGAAAGAGCAGAAAATAGAGTAAGAAGTAAAACGTGAAGTTCTCAGCTTGTGCCTCCAATGCTCCCTTGTCCCGTTCGTATCAGGTTGGCTGCTCAATAACAGAACAAAACCATTTATACCAAGTTCAGTTCTAACGGACAGAAGATACAGCTAGGAGGCTTCAGCTATGAAGATTAATGTGACTCTTGCCTTTTGCCTGGCGCACACCTCTTATCCCATGACAGTAGTTTTCTGCTAGGTGCAGGCTCTTGCACTGAGATCTGAAGCAGCTCAACTTGATTGTTTGCTGTAGGACCCAGGAATATTGCCTTTAAAATTGCACCTGTTGGGCCCATAAACATCCCTTTCCTCTACTTTGTATTCTGCACTCAGTGCACAGCTGTGCACTAAAGATGTACATCTGTATCACTTGAATGCAAGTTTGTTGACAATTCTGATTCAGAATAAACAATCCACAGCATTACAGTGAACCCGAGTGTAACCTTCCCCATGGACTTGTAGTTTTTGATGGAGAAGTAATCTGACCTGTTTGCACCTGTGAATATTAAGAGAGTGAAAGTATCTGAAAGCACGTGCAAAACTTCCAGCTAACTCAAATCCATTTCTACAACTCTGACACCTTCCAGTTCTTAGATTCCCTTAGTGGTAGTTAAGATAGTACGTTATTGACAGGTGAGTTTATAAATGAAGCCAGTACCTCAAAATGATGAAATGTAATTGCTCCATTGCAAAGGCCAGAAAGTTGTTGGTCAGCTGACTCTCCACTGCAAGACACCTGTTGGCATTATCAACAAAGCACGTTCAGAGCATGAAGAAAAGCAGAGAGGACTAAAATACAAAGGAGCAAGCTAAAAGGCTACTTTCAGGATAGAAAGCACGAAGACATTAAAACATAGCTTTAAGATTAAAGGTTAGAGATCAGTTTCAAAAAGACAAACAGTTTAGTGAATCTGGGGCTAAATCATATCTCTAATCTTGCCTTACATTATCAGCATAGACACAGACAGAAGAATATCTTCAAACAGTAGGAAATGATTACTTGTTATTGTGATACTCTGGCTTTTGATTTCAACAGGAGATAGAGGTATTTCTTATGTTTGGCATAGAAAATACCAAGCTCACAAGTAGACATTCTGTGTTTCAAATGCTGTCAGCTGCTGGCTGTATGAACAGCACGGCCATTATTATTTACTCTGCTGTCAATATCACTGCACCCACAACCAGGCACCTGATCTACCTGTAAACTCTGCTTTAGCAAGGCGGAAAAGCTGGGGCTGCAGGTTATTGTGCCTGGGCAAGCACCCACTCCAGTTTCATGACATACATGCTTTGTTACCCACCACATCTTGAAAACCTGCTCCTTATTGCCAAGAAAACAATTTTTTAGGCTTTCTGTACTGGCCTTGTTTGACAAAAATCTCTCTCCCTTCTGACCTGCTAGCTTGCTCTCAAGAGGTAAATCTGAGCGGTTGAGAATGCACAGGAGAAAGCTACATCAAATACACCATATAGCAGGATTTCTGCTAACCTCTAGTGCCTGTGGAACAATGTCAATCAGTCCTCCCACATCATGGTGCAGTGACAGAGAAATTTCCATAGCACTGCCAGTGGTTTTCTTCTCTATTTCGATTTTGAGCTGTTCCATCTCCACTGTGGTTTTTATCCCTGCAGCAATCTTTTTGGTGAAATTCTATGCACAAAAGAAACCAAGTTATGGAAAGAAACAATCAACAACATCCCAGCAACAACTGGCAAAGACAGAGTCTGTTTCACCATGCTTAAACGGCCTGGGTCAGGGCAGCAGCACTGGTAAAATACAAGTGCAAATTCATCAAAGCATCTTCATTTCAAACAGAGGTTTTTCCTATTACACTAGACCTTCTGAATGCTGTGTACCAATAATTCCTTCTGTCTCCAAAACATGTTGAGAGCATTCAGTACCCTGGAGGATTTGAGTCCTAACACATACATGATTAAAGCAGTGACACTACTGGTAAGCAGGGCAAGGGGAACTGTATAGTGTTCTTCCTCTGCACACCTTTGTGTCTCACTGTACGACAGTGGCTGAACCCACCACAAATGTTATATGTTAGTGACTTGAGCCTTCCAGAATATGGTAGAACAAGCTAAATATCCAAACCCTTCTTTTATGGAAGGATAATTTGAGATGCAGAAGAGCAATATGTTGTTTGCAGATCTATAGCAGAAATGCAGAGGGACAGAAGAGCGGCCAAGCAACACTGTACCAGGAAATGTGATCCGTGACACATCTGTGGGTAGAGATTTCCAAATGCAAAACCACGCTAAACACTCTTCTGCTCTCTAGCGGACATCCAAAGGAGGACATCATAACCAGTTAAATCCAGTACCAGCTGCAACGTAGTACCTAGGCTCACTGACACTCACCTAATGGCTACATACGTTAGACCTGCCTGTCCACTTCCCATTTATAGGGGAAAAATAAAATTGGACAAGACTGCTGTACCTATGCAGCAAAGCACTTCACTTAAATGAGAACTGAATACAGCATCTCATTTATTCTAGATTCAGCTCTGAGACTTCAGATGACACATACACAAAACGACAAGAAGCCAGAAAACACCCTTCTTTCACATAGTAATTTAGCACATATCAAAAAAGCAGATATTTTTGGAATAAACTGCACAGTAACCTGCAGTTATTAGAAATGGTTCTGACAGAAATTAAATAATCACAGGCAGAACTCTTCTTACCTCATAATAGCCAGCAGCTTCCACAGTAAAAGGGATCCCATGTTTCTTTATCTTTGAGATGTTGTGCTTTAAGCTCACAGCTATCTGGGCTTTAGGAGGCTCTGTGGACAGTTTGTGCCCTCCAAACACAGCAGTAATCCTTTCACTGCCACTCTGTAGGGCTATAGTAATGGTGTGATTTCTTGTGCCATGGTCACACATGGCAGTAAGAATGCCATCCAAGGGCAATCCTATTGACAGGGAAGGAAGCAAAATCAACACAGTACTTCTGGGCTGTCATTGTAAAATATAGAAAAGATGTATTATAGATTAAGAGAAATCTCCTACAGGTTTTCCTAAGAAAAGACAGACCTTTTTTTAAAGTGCAATCATCCAGTTAGCTGCACTTACTGATACTTATAATAATAAAGGACATTACCTACCATACGAAAAAAATATTTAAAAAGCATTGTTAAATTAAAACACGGCATGCACTTTGGAAGTCAAGGATTTTTCTTTTCTTAATAAAGGATATATATCACTGGGTATTGTGTCCAACTCCAGTAGTCAGCTGCTAATCAAAACAGATTTCTTCAGTCCAAAGCGACAAAGGCAATTTACCCACTCAAAATTATTGATAACTTCAGCTCATGAAAACCCTTGGTTTTGCTTAAGAAACAACACTTGGCATATTTTAGTCTTCACTGTGATTTATTCAATGACTTTCAATGTTTCAATTCTGGCCGAAATCAAAACAGGCATAAAAATATGCTTAGAGGAACTGATCAGTATGCAGGAACACAGAAGTACAACAGAGAAATAAATTACTCTGAAATAGGTCAAAGAGTTTTTAAATAGTTTTGTATCCATTTTATTGTATTTTCTCAATAATACTAAAAAGAATGTTGCTAAGACTGGATCACATTTCGTTCTGCTGTGAGCAAATGCAACTCATCTATTTCCACTGGTTTGCACTCACATGAGTTCACCTTGACACCTTGTTACACCACACCATCAAGTCAGAGTTTTGTTCATACCTGCATTTTTAAAAAAGCTGATATTATGTGCGAAAGTCCCACTGACTCTGCTGTGCCCATGACTCATGATATTGGAAAAATCTACAGAAAGGGCTTTCTCATCCACCTGGAAGCTAGCTAGCACCCTTTTCATCTCTTTACGCAGTTCCAGGTGTCCTTTCAGTTTTGCCTCCATTGGGATTGTCTGACTGCCATTCTGATACATAGCAAAAGTGATACTGCGTACTGTGGTATTCCCAAACACATTTCTGTTCCTGAGATGGAGTCCATACAGTGTTTTGTTGACCATCACATTGACGTTACCTGTAACACGCAGAAATGGTTACTGTGGAAAGAGTCCTTTGGGACAGAAATAACCAGAATTTTATAACCTATATATAAATTAACCATTCATTTAATACCAGGAAAAAGTAAAATAATTTCTATTTATTATAATAGATAATTTAGCCTAATCTAGAGAGTGAATCAGTTTACTCCTGAAAGAGAGTTTCTCTACTACTAGTAGTGTCTGTGTTTAAAACAAATTACTAATAGTATTTCTGGCAGCTGTTTCTTGTTGTTCATCAAGCTGCTTGTGCCTTTAGGCCATGGCCTATCCTGCACTGCCTTCTGCAGGAAAATTTACAGAGAGACTGTGACCTATTACTTGTGTAACTCCAGGCTGAACAATCCCTCCAGAGCTCTGCAGTGACCTACTCCACCCATGGAGCCATTCAGAACAGTGAGTGTCTCAAGTCAGCCCCCCACCACATTTCCACCCACTATTTCCTTCAGTCAATGAAAATATGAAAATTATCAAACTATGTTAGTTCACTAAAAAGTAGTTTCAACCCAATGACCAACGGTTTATTTTGCATGCTAAATACTCCCCCTTCTGCATTATATGGTGTTCAGTAAGGAATACATTAAAGTTAAGAAGCTTCCTTAGACAGCTGCAGACTTATCAGCAAAACACAAAGTAAAAAGTTACCATCATGAATGTTGTTTTTGCACTTCAGTAATCCATTCAGAGAAAGAAGATGAGGTATAGCCTTTAATCCAGCAAATGTGTGTTGGACTCTTCCATGTAGGGACAAAACAAAACCAACTTTCTGCTCCCTGGCTCCCATGAAATCCATGCAGAGCCTATTTTCATCAAGCTTCATCTCAGAAGATATCAGAAGTCTAAAAAGTCAGAGATAAAAATTCCTAGTAAGATCTTATTATTATGCTTGATTCATGATTGTCAAGACAAGCCCCTTCTCACTCAAAGCAGGATCAATGAGAGCAGGGTGCTCAGGAGCATGTGCGGTAAGGTTTTGAGGATCTCCAAGTATGGGGACTTCACAGAGTTTCTCAACACTTGTTCCAGAGTTGAGAACCAGTGAATCAGATGCCTTGAAGTAAGTACATGCTATTCACCAGATGTTTATGAAAGTACTCAGTAAAACTCCTTGGTAAAGCCTCACAGATTGGCAGACTGATTTTTCTTCAAATTTCTTGAATGCTTTTGTTATGGTCCGTAATAAAGATGCAGTTAGACAGAGTTAGTTACGGTTGGAAATGAATTCTCTGTTACAACAGGAAATCTTGCTTCAGTGATGATTTAAAAGCAGCATTAAGAATTGAGCTTAAACAATAATTTGAAATGCCACTACCATCTAAGTTTGCTAAATGAACAATTATTTATTTGTATCTTAGCCCTGAGTTGAACAGTGTTGGAGAAACATAGCTTTTTAGGGAAACCTTGTGGAGCAACAAGAAAATAAATTTTCAATGTTTCAAGTATAAGACTGAGACACAATTTTCACATTGCCTTCAACAAACCGTCCATTGAAATGTCTGACTTTCTAGACTCAACTATATTACACAAAATACCTAAAGTGAGGCAATCGTATTTTCAAAGTGTTAGACATCCCTCCTAGAAACTGGAATCCTCTTGAAAGACCGAAGACAAGTAAAACCTCCGTGAAAATCCACTTGATGGGAAGAATTTAACTACATAACTCAGGGAAGTAAGATTAATTTCATCAGACAGCAACTGAAGTCTGTACAGACTGCATCTTTTTAGCAATTCTCCAGAAATATTCAATCTTTTATTTTTCTCTTTTCTCCATGTAAAATAAATCCCAAATGAATTGTCAGTCCATAAATTTTAAGTGTTCTATTTGATTTCCTGTGAAGTGAGCTACAATAAATTGCTCTCTTAGAGCCCACCCTGGTATTTAAACAAATGAATGTACTATTGGAAGCCCAGAACTGCAAGTAAGTTGCAGAAACACAGGAAATATCTTTCATGAGTCTTTCGTCTTATTTTTTCTTTTACTAATAAATCTACTGAGCTTCGACTAAATTGTAATAACTTCTGATTTCTTTAACTCTGTCTCCTCATTCTCCTTAACCCATCCAGCTCCTAAACTGCTAAACACTAGGACCTCTACAAAAACATCAACTCCTTCGCTGCACACTTCCGTACTTGTGAAATTTGAAAAATCAGCTGGAAGACAGCTGAAACTTGGGAGGGTCAAATTTCTATATCCCAACCCTGCCACCTCAGACCTTTCCACAATACTTAGCAAAATCTTATAATAAACACTGTGAAGTTCCCTCTTCCACTGGCATAGCTTATAAACATTAGTTCCTTATTTCCAAGAGGACAAACAATGGGGAAAAAAAACAACTGCTGATCTAAACCCAGTATAACAGTATTACCCGTTCATTCACGTTAACTCTATACAAAGTCCTAGGCAAACAACTAGAACACATTAACAGAAGCTATTATACTAACTTATAAACACAAAGAGCAAAAGTATTTCAATAACAAGGATAACACATGATATGTCATTTGCTCAGTGGCTTCTGCTGCAGCTATATGAAAGTAGTTACATTTAAATACACATCACAGAACAATCTTCAGCTCTTTTGTTAACCAACATTCTTATTTCTCTACCTTGATGGAAATACTGTCCCCATGAACTGGAACCATATTGATTCTGGGTTTGTCAGGATTGTCTGATGGAGGAAAGCTCTCAATTCAACAGCTCTGGTATTCTTCCTGTTTTCATTGTTCACATCAACCTCCAGTGTCAGCACGTCCCTTCCATTGGAATGTAGGTGAAGAGAGCCATTGAAATTGCTCTCACCATAACTCTTTAGGGCTGCCTGGGCCTACACATAGAGAAAAAGAAGAACAGGACAGTCAGGATCTCAAACCATAACACAGAATACTGAAACATCAGTTTGAGGAATAAGACTGCAGACAACAAGTTGGGCCTGGGAAAAAGAATGGGGGGAACAAAGGGGGAAAGGTGTTTTAAGTTTTAATCTTTGTTTCTCACCATCTAACTCTATTTTCATTTGGCAAGAAATTAAATTAATTTTTCCCAAGTTGAGTCCATTTTGTCCATGAAGGTAATGGGTAAGTGATCTCCCTGTCTTTATCTCAACCCATCACACAGGATAAAGTTAATCCTAGAGAAAGAACCTTTGGAAATTGTAATAAAAGCTACAGATGACACCTGATTTTGCACATACGCCTGTTACCATGCTAGAGCTTTCAACAAAAAATCATGAACTAGGTTGGATTTTAAGTACAATTTAACTTGACTTTCAGTTTTCTGAATTTCAGTCAAAACACAAGCAACCTATTCCAACTGTATGCAGTCATCTAGCCAGAACAAACTCTAACCACAAAAAATAAAATTTCCCTAACAATTTACACCTCTCCACTACACTCACTGAGTTCCGCAGGAGTTGATCAACTTCACAGTATATACATGCGTTTGTGTTCCCATGCTGGAAACCAGTTGCAAAGCAATTTATAGCACAAAGTTAAACAGCTCCCAGGTTGACAGGTATTTCTAATGCATGCAACAAGCAAGAGACTCAGCACAAGTCTGAGTGGTTGAACTGCAAAGCCACAAGTTCAAGCAACGAGACTGTAATAATCAGGGAACTGACCTGTGAAGACACGTTCTTGTTGATGATGGCTTTTACACTCACACTGTAGTCAAAGTGTTCCCGTTTAGTCTGCCTGGAAAACAGCTCCCCACTTAGGCCCATTGCTTGTGGAAACTCAAGCTATTTGACAAAATAAAATGTAAACATAATCACTGCATTCCCATCAATTGTCTCATGTCATCTGATGTCCAGACTTTTAGCACGAAGTGGAGGATGCGTATAAGCAAATGTGTGTATAAAATTTTTACCAATTTTACCCAAAGACACTGAAAAAGAAATCAAATGCAGTAAAAAAAAAAAGTATGAAAAAGAAAGGTCAATGTGTTTCTTACAAGACATTATTGATACAAATTATGATTTGATCTGCTGAGTTATCTAGGGTCTTTGTCAGGGCCAGGACTTTATTGAACTAGGAAGTTTACAAGCATAAAACAATTATAATTCTAAAGACAACGCAGTAAAACAGCCACCAAGAGATAAAAAATAAAATGCCATAAATGAAAACCACCAATACCTGGAATGAATGTGTCACATCCATGTGTAAAAGATGTCTATGATCTGCCTCATTGGATTTGTTCTGATATCTCCCTAGAAAGCTGAGAATATCTTCCTTATTGACCTTCAAGGTAGTCTCAAGCTCATGCTTCACCTATGTGTTAGGAATGTGAATAAGCAAATTGCACTGAGTATTAAACCTGTGTATTACGAAAGATGAGAGAAGTCATCCCCACATAGTATGAAAAATGAGAGTTGCAAGCTATTACGTTGTAGCTCAGAATGAGCAAAGTAGGAAAAAAATAACTGCATTTGTTAAGAAAGATGAATAGATACACCTAGATAAGGATGAGAACCCTGAATCTATTCCTTCCCAGTATGTGTTATGATTAATAATATTAATGTATATTAATATTTAAAA
>NW_010110908.1:0-15905 GCF_000699245.1 Pterocles gutturalis
GTGATTCCTCGAGCGCTGCGTGCCCCTCCGATCACTGCGATAAATACAAGGAGCTGTCTGGGTTGTTTAATTAAGATTCTGAAAACACTCGGTGCCTTCTCCGCAGAGCTCGCGTCAAGATACCAGAAGGTATTCCTCCTCCTAATTTGTGCTTGTTTCGGTTTAGTAACAGGAGGCTTCCAAAGGTACCACATAGTAAATAGGCTCCTTTATACCTGACGATCTTCTGACCAAACCTCCCATTCTAATAACCTATTTTAGGCATATGCCAAAGAAAGATGGAACCAAAAATAAAGGAAATATATACTGAAGCTGGAGAGGTGTGTCTTTTCTGTATGTTAATAATATGCTCAACTTCAGCGTGTGTTAGCTTCTGCTTAATTCCCATGAAAAAGATGAACACTGTCAGTAGTGTAGTCTCTAAGCTGTTCCCGTAAGAAGTACTTGAAAGCATGGAGAGAAAAGGTTTAAAAATGTTTGAGTGCAATTCCTATTTCAGGAAAACTTGATGATAGAGCACATATATCAAAACACATGAAATAAAATATCACATACAATAAAGGGTGCTTTCTGTAGTTTTACTGAAGTTGTTTGTTGATTTTTTGTTTTGTGGTGGTTTTTTTCTTAGCTCAAATGTCCAGTACATTGTATCCTATAAATTAATCTATTGATTTGAAATTAGTTGGTCAGCTGTAGGTATTGAGATTTCAGTGATGCGGATATTCTTCTCCTATATGAAAGATTAGGGGTTTTGATTTGGTGCTACAAAAAGACAGTTCTGTAGCAATTAATAAAGCCCGATTTATGGTCCTGTCAGGTCAGCACTGAAACAATAATACAAGGCTTCCTTTCCTGATAAATAATCAAAAGAGGTTTCATTTTCAGCTATAGATTCTTTTTGTAATCAATAACTGTTTATTTTTTAACATGACTAGCTTTACAGAGAAGAGTTACTGCCTTCAGTTGCTTTTTTTCTTTGCAGTTTTTCCAGAATAGAATTCTTCACTTGCAACAAAGGGTTCCCCGGCCCTAGAGGTGAGAATGGGTTCCATTAGAGAATCACTTGGATTCTTGTTGTAATCTTAAAGTTGTTTCAGAGGCTTACACATTTCATCAGTAAATGGAAAAACAAAACAAAACAAAACAAACACTAAACAAGCCCTATACATTTGGACAAATGGGTATCAGGTAGTGTTATAACATTATGTCAGTTTTAAATCAGAGGTCTGAAACCAGTCCATGTTCAAAGTCTTTTCTGACACCATTGACTATTTGGAAAAATGATCACCTCACCTTAGATATTTGTGGATAGCCTGTGTGTAAGAGAGGCGTCTTTCAGAACCAGTGTCTTGGAAGGAAATGACAAAAGAGTATGCCTATTACCTTCTTGTTCTAACAAAGTCCATTAATATGCTATTGAGAAGTGATAACCAGGAGTTCAAACTTTCACAACTTGTGCCTTGAACTTAGTGCCTTGAAATTGTCTGTCTGCAGTAGTCCTTACTTTGTACGTTTCAGAAACACTAAATTCTGGTATATAAAATGTACCTAAATAATCAGCTCTTCTGAAGTCAAAATCCTGCCTGTGACATCAGAATTAGCTACCAAGAGATTGGTGTGATGTGACAGGGAGGATTATGACTTCAAGTAGGAATTAAGTACCAGGGACTCAAATGAGACAAAAATCCTATTTTCATGAGAAGAAAATAAATCCTAATAATTGTAGGAAAAGAAGAAAATGGTACTAGAGGAATGCACAATGGACTCTAATATGAACTGTTTCTTAATTCTTTCTGAAGTCATGAGGCACAAAGAACTTGTCTATGGATTAAAGAAGATAACAGCTATGATGCATGAGATATTAATGCATTTAATTTTTTCTTCAATATTTTTAGAAGTATTTAGAATGTTTGAAACCAAGAGTTTTCTTTACAGACTGAATGTACATGTGCATCCCCTCTTCCTAATTTCTCTAATATTAAGCCAATGGTCTTCCCTTGAAAAAAGAACACTACAAATATTTAAAGCCACCTTTTAAGTCTTGACCTCAAGATTCAGCTGTACACCTGACTTTTTTCTTTCCTTCCTCTTTAGTCTAGAAGATAATTTCACAGTTCCTGCATTCTTATATTTTTATACACTCAATACCAAATGCATAAAATCATGTGGAGACAACTAGTTCCTGACTATATGCTATTTTCACCCTTCTGGATTAGTAAGAATAGCTTCCATAAAAAACATGTATTTATCTACTATTTGGTCAAACAATGCAAAGGGCTTTTTTTTTTTTTGTTAAAATTTATAGGAACCAAAATTATTATTCTTCTAAATACAGAAGTTTCTTCCAAAACCCGCTCTACTAATTACTAGCATAATATTCTACTGATCTGTCTCTTCTACCTCATGTACTACTTGTTTGAAGGTCTGAGTGCTTCTCAGCACTCAGCAAAAGAGGTTTGTGTTTTTGGTGTTTTGTTTTGAGTTTTTTTTTTACAAATGAGGGAATATTCCTGGGACCTTCTAAGTAGAAAAAGCCTGTTATAAGGATTTATAGAGTGCTGATCACAGCCCCACTGAAGAGCTGGGTCACACAATTAAGACCACGTCTCACAGAGGAAAATGTTTGATTCTAGAATGCAAATTTAAAAAGTAATACTTTGGTCAAACATGCAATCAACACAAATATAGCCATACTCTGCAGTTTCCTTGCCTTCATAGATTTGTCTTGTCTAAATCTAGCTACTTTTTGTATTATGGTCCAGACAGAATAAGTGTGAGGCTTTCAATATGGGCATAATTTTCCAAAGGCAAAAAGCCATCTTTCTGGGAGTTTGCTGAAATAGGCACAGGTCACTCTGCAGTGCAAGTGCTTGTTGTCCTTCTTTCTGTATAGAGAAATGGATTTCTCTGAATGTTAAAAAATGACCTGTCATTGGTCAAGGGTCAAGACATGCTGTGGGGGAAATGCACAATACGCACCATTTCTTTTAAATTCTGAAGCCAACCTGAGAGTTAGTATGGCCATCATTAACCTAAAAAAAAAAAAAAAAAAGACCTTTATTTCTGTGGAAAATATTTTTTCTGCATTTATTACAGATACAGTGGATGGAAGAGGAAGGCAGAGCTATCAGCACTGTGGTTTCTTGGTTTCTTGAGGTGAGGTTAAGTCAGTACTTGGAATCATGTCAAGAAAACCTCACATTCTTCCAATGATGGGGCTGATTTAATCTCCAATATTTGTACTTTATCTTCTGTAAACCAACAAATACTGATTTAGTAATTATATATGTTTTTCTTGATGTACAGAATATTATGTAAAAGATTAATTAGTCATATTAAGCTCTGGAAATTCCTCTTCAATTTAGTGATATTTTACCCGTCAATGAAATGGTAAATAAAAACTTTTACACTTTACTTTAGATAAATACATATTTCTTATTTTGAATTCATGTTTTGGCTCATATAATATCTTCAAAGGAATAGTTGTTTCGTCTATATAATGAGGCCAAATTTCACCCAATTTAGCTCTAGGCACCTTTGCTACCTGATTAGAGCCTACTGACCCTGACTACCTAGAGTTAACAGGGAGAGAAACAACTCCAGAGAGCAATCCATCCTACCTGCAGTCTTGGTGTATGTAGGCAGGTATCCCTTGATTATAAAAGGCATCCTGGAATGACTGTGGTCCTTAAGTTAGGAGTCTTAGATGCTTTAAATTAGCCAAGGTGATCCTGAGACTGAGACTGAGACAGTTTGCTAAGTTAATGGAAAAACTACCCTGGACTTCAAGTGTCTTTAAGGTCACATTCTTAGAAAGAGAAACTAAGAATGAATTAATGCAGAAAACTAATTACTCACTAGAGTGGATCCACTCCTGGTCGAGCTGAAGCACTTTGGAGAGTCTTCTTTGACAAGGATGCCTCTTGCCAGATTTACTATATGTCACTGTAACTGCATTTCTAATCCCGTGCAGAATCTCCAGTATCATCAGATACTCACCTTTCACTCCACAAGCACTTAAAAAAAAAAAAGGGGGGAAAAAACAGTAAAAAACCCTCTTAGAAGGTATAGCATGGATTAAAAACACTCCATATACTGAAGTGTGAGGCTCTAGTAAAGTACTTAGTTCTCACAAATCTCTTCATCACTGCGTGACAACATGCCATTTTGACTAGTGGGCTCTTTTAACTGTGTAGAGTTTAGTACTTCTATTTGCCCTGTTTCTGTGCACTGATTCTCTAACATACGAGTCTCATCATTTTCTTGAGTCATTGAGTAAAATATATATTGGACATGATTTAAGTTATTTTATCTAATCTGGTTCTCGAAGACAAATGCACATAAAGACAATATTGCAGCAGGCAGATAATATCTGCAAAATTAACAGTCTATGATTGAGTCATGAGTGTTCCTTCATGTTTCTTCTTGATTCAGAAAAAAAGGTTGGCTAAACTGAAGGACTGACATAGGTCAAAACATAAATAAAATTTATGACTCCTGTTCATTTTAGTTAGGGTGCTGAATCCTACTTTGCACATTAAACTGAAATTATTCAGTAAGTTCTCCAGCCTTACAGCAGTGAAAAATGTAAATCAGATGAGAATCTCGGTCTCAGCAGGACTGGAAGAGTTTATCAAAGAGAGCTGCCACATCTGCTAAACTATAACTGATTCACAGGGAGTTGGGAGTTACACTGAAGGGGACATGGATGTTCTGCAGACCAGTGAAACCATAGATGAGACAGACTCCACTAGGGTTGTTATGAAGTCTTGGAGGATGCAATAAATTTGCACAAACTTGGAAAGCTTGAGCCTTTCCATTTTCAGATGAAGTTACGTTTCTTCTTTAAAAGTGTCCATAGCAAGGGCCAAGGTGAAAAATAAGATTGTTTACATTTCAGTAGCTTCCAGATTCAAAGAACATGAAGAACGTTGCAAAATAAAATTTCTCCCGATTATCTTAAGGTTTTCAGCTCCTTACCCCAGGCCATCTATAGCCCTACTATCCTTGTCTACCTACTTACACTTGGAAAAAGCCATCTGACAAGTGAAATGATGAAATCTTTGCTCTGTTGGGATGATACTTGATAGAATAACTGCCTGATGTTGGCTGAATAAAGCAAGAAAAAGGTAGTGTTCTTTATATTTGCATCCATTTTAGTTAAGATGGACAATATTGCTAAAAATTTTGAAATGGTGTTAAACTTGTGGAAAATATGGACAGGCAAAGCAAACTTGGTAAAACTAATACTTTTTTCAGCATTCTCATTCTAATTTTTCTTACTTCAGTCTTGGTAATGGATTTTGATAATGTTTTGAGAGTTATATATAAATTCAAATGTGAGGATCTTTATATTTTTTTTGTTTCTTTATATATATTTTGCTAGCAGACCTTTCTCTGTGTTCTGCGCTCTAGGAGTGCTTGCCTCATAGGCAATAGATTGTATGGTAAAATGATTTATCAGCCAAAACAAAATAAAAAATGTCCTGATTTTTTTCTTTACTTCGCAGCTTTTTACTTCAACTTTTTAATTTTTATTTTTACTCTATAACATACTTGCAGCATGGCAACCTTTCAATCTGTATCCAAACTTTACCATTTTAGATGTACTCCTTTTTCTTTGTGTTCCAGGAAATGTAGGGTTTGGATGTCAGCCACCTTCCTCTGTTCCTGCAAAAGCCTCACAATGATCAATGGCTCCTTGCCTAATTAGTCCCATCTCTCTTATACTGCGAATTCTTTCTAAACTGCTTTGTTACTAAATTGGCTCTGCTATTCAGTACCTTACGTGGAGGGTACCCAAAGATGGGTAATACAGGTCCAACTGAGAGCGACTGGAATTGTATCCTACCCATTTTTAATAACTGGTTTCTCTTCCAGAAAAACTTCTACCATTTCGTGTCTCAGTGGCTTTATAGGAATCCTATATGAAAGAGATGAATATGTGCAAAAATACAGTTAATAGAAACAATGTGTCATTCACTGGCACAAATGAATATAGAACATTTTTCAGAAGTTAGTAGATTGAATAAAGTTATTATCTTGCATTACAAATTACTTCCTTAGTCCAGCCAGCTCTTAGCAAAGGAAGAAGCCTGAGGTCAGGCAGACTGGCATGAAGCTGGTAAGTCTTCAAACCTGAGAATATCTGGAGAGCTGCCTGTAGGGGCACTTTTTATGCCAGTAATTGCTAATAGCCCCTGTACCACAGTTCAGAACAGGAAATAGAAGCCTTATTTCATGTTGGTGATTGCTTTCTAATTGCATAAACAGCAATGAGAAAGCAGTCTTTTATAGCAGGCCACTTCTTCAGCTTAGGGAGGAAATAAATTTTTTTGTGGCATTCTTGGTGGCATTGCTGCCGTGAATGTTGAATCCAAGCTTCCAATAGGAAGAAGGGACAAAATAAAATGTCTTGAAGCCTGTCTACAAAAGTGAAACACTACCCATGATCATTTGCATGGAATTAATTTAAAAAATCAATATGAAAAAATAAAAATCAGAAAAGCTAGCATTTTTTTCATAACATCTAAAACTGGTTTTATTCCCCTGGAACATAAAGGAGGGTATAAGAGTGGAAAGTTAACAGGCCCTGAGAAGCATTTTATTTATATTTGATGCCAATGGTATTAGTGGATGTCATCTGGACCTAGCAGTCATAAACTCAAGAAGTTAGCAGTCATACAATCAAGAATTTACAATTAAAAACTGTCTTAAATTTTCTGGTCTTTATGCTCTACATGCTTCCAAAAGAAATATGTCACAGAGATACATTAGGCTTATTAATTATTTAGCTTCATCACAAAGTTAAACAAATATTTTATTTCTTGGTAAACAATGCTTCACCTCAAGGGCAGTTTTCAGCACATGTTATTCAGTTATTAAGTTATGCTGCTAAAACAAGCTGACAGCTTGCACAAAATTATTGCTGTCCACGTTAAAAGAAGTGTGTTTCAGTGAAATCATACATGCTTCATAAAGAGGCTGTAGCTTTGTTTACCAATTAAAAATATTATTTTGCCGTAGTAACATTGTTCATAAATGAAATAGGAAGAAATTATCTAATTTTAATTACAACCTTCTTAAAGAAAGATAATACGGAACAAAATCATTACAATTTAAAATCTGTACTTTCCTTCCAGTTGTATATGTAGCATTGCTCAGTCACTTGAGAGAACTGCTATATAACATAAACCAGCCTCAAGACTGCAGCAATTACAGTCTGGATACTTGACATACACCATGTCAATTTAAAAAAAAAAAAAAATCTGAAGGGGTGAAACACCAAGTAGTAAGGATATTTCTGTAAATACAGCTCTGTTAGAAGAAACAACCTGAAACCATTTGTGTAGCGTAAGGTCCCAGAATCAATGACAGTTCAGTTATGAGTCAAAGTCTGTTTGCGGCTTCTGTTCTGCTCTCATCAGCCTCCGCAAACCAGTAATGCAATTCACAATGAGTTTGGGTGTCTAATTTTATCTGTTTTATTGAATGGAAGTGTTGTCTAGGTGGGACATCAATCCTTCCAAGCCCCATACTGTACTCTTCTAATTCATCCCCCAGTTATAGCAATTAGGACAGAATATCATATAACATTGAAAGCTTGAAAAAAATGAGTAGGACTGTGTGCGGCATAACTAATGATGTCTGGTTTCCCTCCTGTCTCTGATGTTTAAGAAAGGGTGTTCTCATTAGCCTCTTTCACAAGTAATAATAATGGGGTGTCTCTTCTCCATCCACTTGCCAGTTCTCATAAAATTGTAAAAACTGCTTATCTTTACGCTCTTCACCCTTCTAAAAAGACGCTCAAGAGTTACTCTGAGTTTGACAGACAGACTGACATGGGAAATGAGTGCATTCACTCAATTACTTGGAAATTTACTCAATTACCTAGAAAACCAGGCTGCAAATTGCCGTCTCCCCTTATTTTGATATGTTGATTCTGAGAATTTCTAGACAGCTTACTGCGGAAAAGAGAGATCTCTTTTACAGTCTTTTTGCTGTGGACTTCCACGTTTCTCTCTCTGGAGGTGAAACTCTGGTTACATTGGGCAGTTAGAAAAAATAGCACAAAGGTTGCTCTTACCTGGTTGCTATGCCCCTGAACTACAACAAAAAAAATATGGTTGAGAAGAGGGAATCCTTCTGCAGCTTTTCCACAGCCGCTAATGTAAAAAATGGCAGCTAGTAGCCAGAGGTGCATGTAGATCAGCACTGTTCTTGAACTAGCTCTTTAGTGGTATATCCCCTGCTTAGACCCTCATCTGTGTCAGCTCAAACACTTAGTAACTTGCAGGGATGTCAATAAAATTTCTATAATAGACTTGTGTGTATGTGTGTATACACAGGTATAATGCAGCGGAGGTGCAAGAGGACACTATCATACAAAACAAGCACAGTATAGGTTTTTCATTATCACAATGATACTAACAAGATGAGAGTAGTTATTGGTAGGAAGCAAAGGCCTTTAACTTGTAAAGCTCCTGGTAATTTTTGAGGCATTGCCACGGTCTGTCTCCTTGAGCTTGGGAAAAGCCTGCAAAACACCCATTAAGAATTGGTGTGGCATGACAACTCTGTAACATGCTTAAGCATTAGTAAAAAACATACTTATGGGAACCTGTTACTTGATGCAACTTACGTACTGGGGTTTTGTCTGGCTATCCCCAGGCTGGCAGAGACAGATGTGTAGCAGCTCCACATGAGTACAGAAAAGGTCACAGAAGAGGAAGTTACAAACAAAGTAATAATTTTTTTTTCCTGGTATTTTCCTGTGTATAACAGCTAAAGAGTCTTACCTTGTTAATATTGCTTTGATAACAAATAATCTATACAGTTCTTATTTTATATGATCTTGTTGCATGTCACTTAAGACAGAATAACAAAGAAAGATTTCCGGGAGCTTCAGAAAGTTTGGATGGGGATAGAGCTCAGTATTTCCAAAATAAAAGCTATCCCTGATCTCAGTAACTTATAGAACTGGGAGAAGAGCAGTTTAAAAAAGCACCACATCTCCCTAAGCCATTTCTATTCTATGAAAATATTAAAGGGAAACTCTTCAGTTGTTTTCTTCCTGTTTTTTCCTGATGTATCATTTTGTGGTTGGGCCCATTGGGCAAATTTCATACTTTTTGAAAGTGTCATGTTTTCAGTGACATTTTATAGATGTTTAAGTGCATTCAGATCTTGAAGACCAGAGAGTGAAAGAGCCATCTTTAAATATGGCAACAATTCGAACTCTCATTGCTGGGCATCAGGAACCTAATGGTGAGCACCTCCTGCAAAGTGCTGCACACCTCCTGCTCCTAATTAAATTAATGATGTCTAAGAATGTTTAGCACCTCACAAGAATGAATTCTTATTTCTCACCCAACAAGATACCAGAATGGGTCATAATTATTAAATGTAAGCTCTTGTTTGTCATCCCTATTAACTTTAGCACCATCAGGAAGAGTTCCTGTATGAATTATGCATCTATGTTTCCTTATGCTGGCATGTGGGTAAAATTAGAGCTCACAATGCAACTGCCTATGTGTAAATGGCTTTTCTTAGTCAGCATCAAGATGTATTGATCCATAACACACTGTATAAATTATATATGTTAATGTTTCATTGATTAAATTGGTATAATACCTGACAAGATAATTCTCTTTTTAACTAATATATGTGTACAGAATTAAAAAAAGCTAAACAAGGAGTAAAATATGTAGCACTTAACATTTAACATACAATAAAACCAACCCAAAATTATACTTACAGAAAAAATCCCAGTAAAAAATATTGTTAAACAACTTAATTATAGCAAATTTCCTAGAATTAATTTGCCATATATGGAACACTTCACAGTGATCGGACCCTATATTCTGCATGCAATATTAAGCAAAAAAATTCATCAAGGAGTGATTTTACTGTTGCAAGCCACATTCAATCCAGTTCACACTGTTGCACTTCTGATTAAAGCCACAGGAGCAAACAGATTTAATAGGATTTAAACTTGTGTAACTGGAAGAAGAATTTTAAAACCTTCACTTTTGTTGGTGTATCATAAAAAAATGGATATTTCAAAGGTAGAGCTAATTGTTAATATAATTTGTATCATTGAAGAAATCTTTCTACTATGAAAAAGCACTTTTTCTACTGTAATATTCTCTTTTTTTTTCTATTTTCTTTGACTAACAGCACAAAGGGCAATAAGAATACGTTTCTTGAAAAAAAACCAACTAAACCATACAATGTCAGATCATAAGGGTGCCTGCCTTTCTTCTGAATTCATAATCTCCTACTATGTTTCATTACATATGGAAAACTCAAATACAGTATTTGGTTAAATGCACTCAACCTTTCAGGAAATTACAAAATCCAGTGCTATGTTTGAATAATATAAATTTTGCTGTTTGGTTTAGAGGAATGTAAATATCATGACTCTAAGTAAAATAAAAATTACATAAGGAAAAAGTTGTACATGAATACTCTCTTATAGAAAAGTAAGAAATTTACATGTTCGTGTCATTTTAAACTTGAGCTAAACAAGTTTTTTGTAGCCAAGTACATTTTCCATGGCAAAGCTGTAAAGACAGATAGATTACTGCTATTGCTTTCTGGCTTTCTTTGTTTTGTTTTGTATTGGATATGTAGTTGACAAGCTGGTAGCTTTTCAAATAAAATAATTTATGGTTGGTAGTAGAACTGCAAATGAGTGGTTTTATTTCTTTTTTTCCCCCATTGCCGGCTTGAACTGAAAAATTAAAAAACCCAAAACACTCTTATATGTTGACCCAGAGGTAAAAATATTTGATTGTGCCATGGAAAAAAAAAAGCGTGAAAACAAATTAACTTATTCACATGTCATGGCTTAACCCCAGCTGGCAACTAAGCACCACACTGTCACTTGCTCACTACCCCCTGGTGGGATGGGGGAGAGTGAGTATGCAGCTTTTGGCTGGGACACAGTTAATTTTCTTCATAGTAGCTAGTATGGAGCTATGGTTTTGATCTGTGCTGAAAGCAGTGCTGACAATACAGGGATGTTTTAGTTACTGCTGAGCAGTGCTTACACAGAGCCAAGGCCTTTTCTGCTCCTCACACCTTCCCAACCAGTGAGTAGGCTGGGGGTGCACAAGAAGTTGGGAGGGGACACAGCTGGGACAGCTGACCCCAGCTGACCAACATGATATTCCATACCATATGATGTCATGCTCAGCAATTAATGGGAAGTTTGGCAGGGGGGCGCTGCTTGGAGGCTGTCTGGGCATCGGTATGTTGGTGGTGAGCAACTGTTTTTACTTGCATCACTTGTCTTTCTTGGGTTTTATTTCACTCTCTTTGTTGTTTTTGTTTTCATTACAATTTATTATTACTTTTATCATTGCTATATTATTTTATTCTATTTCAGTTGTTAAACTGTGTTTATCTCAGCCCATGAGTTTTCTCACTTTTACCCTTCCAATTATCTTCCTCTGTCCCACTGGTGGGGTGAGTGAGCGAGTAGCAATGTGGTGCTTATTGCCAGACAGAGTTAAACCATGACAATGTATAATGTAATCCTATTAAAGACAATTGTAGTTTCCCTTTTCTACATTGTGCTAAGTGCACATACACTTCATGCAATAGCATATGACTATCTACAGTGATTACATGACATGGAAGGGATGTTGACTTAGGACACAACATAAAGAGCTTTGCAGCACATCAGTAGACTATTTCGTTTGTGAGGCCATGTTTCACTTTTCAGTCCATGACCTTTTGTATGTTTTACAGAGTAAGGAGTATTTTAAGGATGTCTTTTTGCTCTCACAGAACCACATTAGATGCCAAAGTGCTTTACTGATATCTTATAAAAATCTTCTGGCATCTGTTTTCCTATTTTTTTTTATGCAAAAGTATTACAAATATTAAGGGTAAAGAAGAATACACTGAAAGATACTACGAGTAAAGATGAGATGCAGTTGCATACCTTTCTCTGTTGACAATAAAATGAGATTACAGAATCATAGAATGGTTTGGGTTGGAAGGGACCTTAAAGATCATGAAATTCCAACCCCCCTGCCATGGGCAGGGTCACCTTCCACTAGACCAGGTTGCTCAAAACCTCATCCAACATGGCCTTGAACACCTCCAGGGATGGGGCATCCACAGCTTCTCTGGGTAACCTCTTCCAGTGTCTCTAAGTTCTTAATTTTTAGATTATTAAACTTAGGTGAGATGCATCCCACCTTGCAATATGCCTTTAGAGAGCCTCTGCAACCGTGTTCAGGTTCCTCCCTGGGGCTGATTCTTTACTAACACTGAGTAACACTTCATATTGCTAACAGTCTTCATTATGACCTTGCAATGTCATCAAATAAGCATACGTCATCCCACGAATTACCTTCTGCTTACTTACCTCATGGAATTGTTAATATTCATACACATCAAATACCTGAAGATTCATTGGACAATAATTCAGTCGTTCATGCACAACACACAGTACTAAATATTGTTACGATTTCCTGTTGCCACTAGTAATAAAAGCTGCTCTCTACAGTTGATATTAGTAAACCTGAGGTTTTTTTGTCATATGCATTCTCCTGAAGAATAAACTAAGGCAATCTTTTCTGTTAGATACAGGCATGTCATTAATAGGAGGCAGCAGCATATGGACAAGAGTGTTTAATTTTTATAATATATGCCCAAATTGTATTAAAAACTCTACACATTTATCCTACTTTGATCACTGTGGGAGATGTAAGTAAGCATATAAAATTACAAATTAATCTTACTTACACAGTAGGAGAAAGATTTTATGCCAAGGAGTAAGAGTTACAGAAGTATAATCAAAACCCTTATTAGCTTATTACATATATTGGTCATACTGTAAACCACAAAATAGCCAGTAGAAAAATAGAGGTAAACAGTGTCCAAGGCACGAGTATGTTTACACATAACCATTCAGAAACTAATGCCCATGTTCTGGATGGTACTTCAGGTTCAAAATACTTGTTCAAGGGTGTAGCATTAATCATGTATGCACTTACTGGGAGGATAAAAGCCTAAGAAAAGTGTTAGCTTTCCCAGTTATAGACTTAACTGATCAGCATAGCATAAAGCTGCAAGGTAAGCATGCACATTTTGCTTCAAATAAGTATGGATTTTCCAATTGGCAACCATTCCCTGCAGGTTCCTTTCCAAAGACAACACTCACTGTGGAAATGTTCATGTTTAGACATAGGTCCTTACTTGAGGACTCGTGAATTTTGAAATCAGGCATTGGGCTTTCAGTAAGAATTTTGTGGTGAACATTCCTGTGCCCGCAAAAACCCCTGCTGAAGCTCACGGTACTTACAAGGACAGCAAATTTTGTATTAGCTGTCACTACAGACTCAAACCAAATAGAGGGTGTAAATTTAAATTTTCACTTTACCAGAGAAACTCATATCACAGCCTAAATTAATTACTGAATTTGGAAAAGTCTACAGCAAATAGTAAATCTGTGTTTTATGACCTTTTTTCCACAAACAGCCTTTGGATGGAAATAACTTTTAATAGTTTTGGCTGAAAGGGGAAATCTGAAAGTTGTTTTTGATGTTTTATAGGTAAGACATATTTTTTTATTGTTTTGAAATGACTTTTTTTATGTTGCATATGCCAAAGTTAGGGAAAAATTTAAAAATAATTGAAAAACCCCAAATGAAATTTTTCTACAAAAATTTTATCATGTGCTGGTTTTGTCTGGGACACAGTTTTCTTCATAGTACCTGGTATGGGGCTATGTTTCAGATTTGTGCTGGGACCTGTGCTGATAACACAGGGATGTTTTTATTATTGATGAGCAGTGCTTACACAGAGCCAAGGGGTATTCCACACCATATGACATCATACTTAGCATATAAAGGGAAGAAGAAGGATGTTTGGAGTAATGGCCTTTGTCTTCCCAAGTAACTGTTACGCGTGATGGAGCCCTGCTTTCCTGGAGATGGCTGGACACCTGCGGGCTGATGGGAGTTAATGAATTCCTTAGTTTGCTTTGTTTGCATGTGTGGCTTTTGCTTTACTTATTAATCTGTCTTTATCTCAACCCATGATTTTTCTCACTTTTACTCTTCTGATTCTCTCCCCCATCCCACCAGAGGGGGGTGAGCAAGCTGCAGTGTGGTGGTCATTGTCAACTGGGATTAAACCATGACATTACTATGAAGAAAATTAACTCTACCCCAGCCAAAACCAGAATATACATCTAACCCTTTTTGTTCCAAATGTGAATACATAAAAGTCATATCAGAGACTCAAATGCAGAGCATCATACATAATTTTAATCCCTCATCCTGTGCTGTAGGTTACAGATCTGGAAATTACAGCATGTAAAAGCTTCTAAAAGTGAATGCCTTTCTCATTGCTTTTAAATCTAGTACTGTTAATAGTAAATGTTTTATGGAGTTATTTTGGAATACCCTGTGTGAGAACTAAATGAATTGCAAATTATTTACACAAAATTATGGAGGGAGTTCAGCATTTCGTGGCAGGTGAAAAGCATGTCACACATACTGACTTTCCATCTGTGGCTTCGTACCTAGACAGTGCCAGACTGAAAACTGGGCAGCATGCAACAGCTGAGAAGACAAAGTGTGATGTGCATTTAATTTCACCAAGAGAACTGTCACATGCCATGAAACACATCAACTCCTACTGCAAAATAAATGAATATATGTATACACACACGTATATGATATATATACAGATATATATTGCTTGTTTGGACATATTGTATTTCTTCATTATAGAAACAATCTTGTGTGACTGTAACAGCTGTACCATTTAGGTATATGGTTCTGTGCATGTGTTGCAGGTGCCAAATGACAAAAATCTATATAAAGTCTGCTAATTTTCTAGACCACAGAAATCTCTCATTGCATCGAGATTACAAAAAAAAAAAAAAAAAAAAAGAGTGAATTGAAATCTATGTATCTATTTTTTTTTAAACCACCAGTCTCTCAATAAGAAATAATAAAAAGACTGTGCTTTTGAAGAGCCTGAAATGCTTTATGCTTTGCTGCTGCAAATTTAGTCAGCACAAGCAGCTCAACTCATCTAAAACTCATTTCTGAGTTGTGCTGACATTAATGAAATCAACAATGATACTGGTGCAAAAAACAGTGAAGGAAAGAAAGAAGTTTTTTGTTTTAAGCTTCATTGAAAATAAAAGACAGAACAGTTGTATAATGGGAACAATTTGTGATTAGTAGAATTCAAAATGTCATCAAAATTTAAAATAATCAGACTTCAAGTGTTAGTGGATCACAGATTGGCTAAATTTGTTGCAACAACAGATAAAAATACCAATTCTAATTGATTATGTCAAGAGATAAAAAAATATTCTAACAGTAACATAGTGCATGTCCCTCGAGACTTTTGGCCAAAATTGCTGCAATGTGTCTGTGATTTATTTTATGCTTAGATTTCAGATCCTATGGCTGTCCAGTGATTCATAACAAAGAACTGCAAAGCAGCTAAGGGGCTTTCCAGAGGTTCCTGCTGTATATACACCTGGCAGATGCTTGTGGTAGGTCCTGACAAGATAGTCTTTTGCCCCATTGGGATCACTTTTCCTTGTTTTCAGCCAAGCAATCCACGCAGATTAGTAGTTCATTTTGCTGGTGAAGGCTGCTACTGGTGACGTGAAGATCCTTCACCAGCTGAGGGACCTGAAAAGGAAAAAAGAGCAGAAAGCACTCCAGATTTCAAGAGTAATGCTTGTGTCCTTACTTTGTACCCACCACTTGGAGAAAAGATGCTG
This sequence comes from Pterocles gutturalis, assembly GCF_000699245.1. Taxonomy (NCBI): domain Eukaryota; kingdom Metazoa; phylum Chordata; class Aves; order Pterocliformes; family Pteroclidae; genus Pterocles; species Pterocles gutturalis. The sequence goes on from NW_010110908.1 coordinate 15,770, forward strand.
GAAATCTTCTCAGTAAAGTTCCTGACCACAGGTCTTTTTAATGGATAATTGGGAGTGAATAGAGAGAGAATCCCAAGGAGTAAAAAGAGAGCGAAATGGACTTCAGCGCCCTTAGGGGAGAACGGGGAGGGTAAGT
>NW_010110908.1:15936-25944 GCF_000699245.1 Pterocles gutturalis
AAAAGTTCCCAGGTGGGGTAGGTAAGTGCCTAGATATGAGTGTAAAGATAGCCCATTCAGAAGTCCAGCTTAATGAGGTCACCTAGAACCTCTTTTATTGTAAAATATATCTGTTAGCTTTCAGAGGAAAATAGGAAGCAATTTTTTGTTGATATCACACAATTTATAAAGCCTACTCTTCTGCTCGATTTGATGATGTAAAATATATTTCAAAGTTTCTCCTAAACCCAATCTGCCTTACCTGGATTAAAAACACTCCCCTCTGATTTTCCATTTATGGCAATGTAATTAGTGGGGAAGTGTATCTCCCCCTTGCCCTTTTAGTTTCTGCAGGCACTAAATATAGTTGTGTTCTTTTTTTTTTTTTTTTTTTTTTTTATCTATCAGGAGGAAACAATAGCATGCACCCACTTTGTGAAATACTCTCATGTAGCATTAAGTGAAAGATTATTATCTTCTGACAAGCCGAATGAAGTAATTGAAAAAGGACTACCTTCATGAGATAAAAATTCTCACCTAGTTTATCTAATTGGGAATGCAAGCTCCATTTTCTCAGTAACAAGAATTGTCATCTAATGGTGTTCCCACTAGTTGCCCTAACGATGCAATGGCAATCAGAGACATTGTTCATTCTATTCGTGCTTCTGAGTTGTCATGCAAATCAGTATGCAGATATAGTCTGAGGATGAAGCAAATAACCTCAGTGATGAAATGAAACATGAAACTCTCCTTTGAACCTTTTGGTGTTGCTTTACTGAGCTTCATTGCCGAAACAACAGTATGCATGTTATTACCATAAGCATTTGACATTGTCTTGGTTTTGTAATATTCTGGTGGGGAGTTTGCTGCGACCTTATTGTGTCTCTGTATTTAAAGACTTCAGGTTTTGTCTTCACTGCAGCCATTCCATAATTATGTCTCTCAAAAAACTTCCAAACATTGTTTAGAATGGAGCAGTTAATATAGGTCTTTAAAGGAAATTCTATTATTGCTTCAGTTGGTGTACATTTATATACACAGTGTACCTATGCATGCATATATGTAATTTATATATGTATCGCTATGATTTAAATGCACATTTACATTTGTATACATTGAAGAGTTTCAGAAAAGTCAGGTTTTTATGTTTTTCTTCTTCCCATTCCTTTTCCAGGAAGACTTTAAGCCCTTAAAGAAAATCTGAACCGAATTTTCAGCTCTTGATTCAGAAAACCAGGAACACTTAAAAGCTCCCTTTTACAGATGAGTATAGCTAAGCAGATAATGAGGGATGAAATCTGCAAATATTTATTTAAATGAAACATTGAATTTTCCATGGCAATATTCTAACTCGTTTTGTGCTCGCTTAGCAAGAATATTCTGGGAAATTAATTTACTGAGGGGCTGCTTAAAATACGTATTGTTACAGAATAGTGGATGATACCAGTGAAAGTCATACTTGGAGTTCTAATATGCAATTATTGAAAATGAACAATAAGCTATTAGTCTAAGCTCTGCTCTGCACTGCAGAGAACAAAAAAGAAAATGTCACTGCTGCTTGTATGCTTGCTGCAATACTTTACCTGTAATCTCCTCTTCTTCTTTTCCAGTTGTAGTCATGCATCATCATCATCAAATACATACTCTGTTCCTACAAACTTTTTATGTATTTGTAACTTAACGCATAGTCAAAATGGTCTTATAATATGACCAAACATGGGCAATAGTATTTGTAGAATGTGAAATTTATGAACTCAAGACTTTTGATGCAAGGCTTGTATTCACATAGACAACAAAGTGCAGCAAACAAAAGACCTATTTCTGTTTGTTACTACAGATAAATAATAAAAGATCAAAACTGAATTAATCTTCACTGTCTCCTGTTATTCCATACCAGTAGTAAACTGCTTACTGCACTATTACCAAGTATATTTGCAGATGGACTTTGGCTAATGTTAATGAATAAATAAATAGTATTATTATATTATGAATATTTAAAGTAATCTCAGCCTCTGTTCAGAGCTGTACCACGTAGTGTGTATGAGACTCCCACTGTTGATGCTTACCCTGTGAATGCCCAAGCCCAGGTTTGTGGGCCTTAGGCATATGCAGCAGAGAACCGTAGTTCCTCGGGTGCTCTAGAGCCTGTGTGTCAGCCTGATTAAATCACAAACCAGCAAATACAAGTGGCTATACACCAAGGGGTGGGGCATCACGCAAAGATACGTGCTCAAAGGACTCCAGCAAGGAAGCAGGCTATGTAGGTGCAAAGTACATTATGGCCTCTTGCTTGTATTGAGTGACCCAGTGTGCCATTGCCTCTCACAGCTGAAAGGAAGATGCTCTTTCGCAACTGTTCAAAAAGGAAGCTATACTCAGCAAATACATTATTAACTCTGAATTATTCCCTCAGCTCTATGGCACAGTCGTTGCTGCCCCAGTTTTCTGTCTTGCATATGAAGCATAAAATATGATCCCTGTCCTCAAAGCCTTTCCCCATAGAAACTGGCGAGATGGCTAAAGTCAGAATTGGGCCTTGTGAGGTAGCATCTTTTGGGAAAGAATATATAATTTCTCAGTACTACTTCTTCAGGATCTTGTTCTATTCCTCTTGAATTGGAAGGGAGACTTGCCAATGACATAAAGGTTGGGAAGAACGGCCCTGCAGTTTCTCTGGCATAGGAGGATCTGCTTAGATGCATGCATCAACAGTGAAACGTTCACGCTGCCGTCACACTTGGTACAGTGGTCTCAACATAAACTTGTAGTCCTTTTAGCTGCTTGCTTACAGGATTTTGATACAACTCAGCAGCATGACTTTTCACAGAGGTCAAAGAGTTGAACAGAAACCTGTAAGACACCTACGTCAACAGAGATTTGCAGAGATTTTACTGGCTAATACACTGTAATTCTGAGCCTTATTACATAAGTGAGTATTTTTATTGAACTAAGAGTAGTTTTACAAAGTAACCCAGATGTTTTCAAGATAAATTAAACTTCATGCTGTCTGGACTCATATCACTTCTCCCAGCTTATTCGCAGTAGAAATTTGTCAGGGCAAAAAGTACTTCAGTCTTTTATTATATATCTGTTCAACAATAGAATTCCTTATCTCTGTCTTGCAAATACAGAAAATGAAATAAGAAAGGAATGTGAACTTCTGAAAATAGGACAGTAAAGCAGGGTCAGAAGTTAGATTTGACTCAGTATATTTTGAGCCCCAAATCAGTTTCCCTCAGCTAGACAGTATGTGTTTCAAGGAGTCTGCTTGTATATCTGTACCTGTAAATATATTTCCCTGTATAGCTATTTCTCTGTATAACTCTTTAGACGTAAAACATAAGTTTTTCTAAATGAATATTACAAGATCTGAGGTGGTATGTAGATTCAGTAATATTCTATTATTGAGAACAATATTAGCGCTGTTTGACGGTGATTAGGAGCACAGAGACCAGAGAATAAAGTAGACATATGCAATATTGTGGAGGAAAAAGCTGATAAATTATGCAGACACCTAAATACATATAGATGCCTGGATAAATGCATTTTGTATCGAATTTTTTCAGTGTAACAGGGGAAACCCCCACTTTCTTAAAAAAAGTATTGGCTGAAAATGTAGTCAAAACGTCAGTCTATTAGGGTAGTTAGAAATCCATCCACTGTAAAAATGTACTAAAGTGTATTAATTTTGAGGACCACAAGAATATTAAGAAACTGCCAAGGAATAAGTCACAGAATACATATTTTTAAGTCAGCTATGGGGTAAGATATTTTGACTAGATATTTTCCTGTGTGAGACTTAGTATTCAGTAATTACTAAAAGAAAAAGAACAATTTACTTTAGGAATTTCTGTCATGTTTCTATGAACATACAATCTTAATCCAGAATTTCAGTTAATGATTATTTCTCTTTTCTATAAATTCAAACAGTTACATAAGTATTTAATGTAAATTAATAAAATAGTTTAATGTAGATATAAACTTGTATTTTACATATAAAAGGTAGGTTTTGAAAGTCTGTAATATTCCGATGCTGATGGTTAATTATAGTCATGGTTCCGTTGACTAAGAAAGTATAATTTGGGATATCTACCTGCAAAAGCATCTTAAATCAGCTGGTCGATTGATGCTCTGTGGAGAGACACATATTACACCATAGGGGTCACTGGTACTAGACCTGAGTGAAATAGTCATCTGTCAGACGGCCTTGGCTCTGAATGCTTCCTGAGCAGTTCAGAAGGTGAGAGAAACGGTTCCAAATCTTCATTCCCCATACTGATGTCTTCCACTCCCGCATCAAAGCAGGTGGAGATACCAGCTACTTCACGTGTGGAGGAGCGAGCCTGTTCCCTTGGTGCAGTCTGTGCAAGTCTGAAAAGACGCTGTTCTTCTGGAGGTCAGACAATGGAAAATGACAGGGAAGCAGAAATTTACCACTGACTGGAACGTCCTCAGTGAATCAGTGTGGAGAACAAACAATTTAAATAAGAAACCATAGACATGTAAGCTACTAAAAGGCAGTACATACCCAAATTTAGCCTTCATGCTAATCCTCTTACGTCCTTCCTACTGGCTCGTATGGTCATCCCATAGCCTATTTGGAAAGTCATTCAACCTAAACGCTCTCTCTTACAAGAGGTGCAAAGCAGGTTTGAACTTGGCCCTTGGCAAATACATTACTAAATTGTCAGGAAAAATGCCACTGCAAAGCCAAGTAGCACTATACTTTTTAAAGATCTTTTTTTAAGCTTTTTGTGTATTCATTCTTCTGCTATTATCCTATTTCTCTTTATCTGGATTTCACTGATTTCTTTTGTCATTTCAAGCAATCCAGAAGTAGAACAAGAAAAAAATTCACTCAAGGCTCAGGCTTGAACTCATTTTGCAGTTAGGGATTTATTTCAAGGATTTTGGATTTATCCAGCCTGACACTAAACACGTAAATGTCTCTAGCCCTATTTCTTCCTTGTAGTGTGACAAACAGAAATCTTCCCCCCAAAATAAAAAAACTCTGAGATATTCAAGGTTGCTGCTGTGTTTTCCCAGAGCTCTGCTCTCTGGCTTACTTTTTGGGCAGCAAAAACCTCCTTGTTTCTCTTATTTGTGTTTAATATCCTTTGTAAGTGAAAGGCCTAAATGAGTCTAGTTGCCTCAATTAGTTCCCAGGTAGTCAGTGCTTTCCTGAGCTGTTTTCTGTATCCTCTCTGGGAAGTAAGCTCCCCAAGTGGTTCACTGGAAATACGTGGTGTAATCTGGAGGTTACCAAAGGCCTATTCACTAGCTGTGGGTTAAATACTACCTGAAGGTTTAGTTTAAGGTTCTTAAAGAACCTAATGAGTACAGTTGCATGGTCCAGAAGAGAAGATTTATTTGTGAAGTTTTTTTATGCCATTTTTGTTATTTGTATAAAAACTAATTTGGGGGCCAATTCTCTTCCCAGATATTTCAGGATAAACTGACCTTAGAGGAATCAAACTGAGATCAATAACTAAGACAAGAATTGACTATTATTCTTCAGTTTGAATATTTTCCTGTTGGTGAGTATGGAACTTTGTAGGATTTTTTAGTAGAGCTTTAGTATAGTTGAGGTAAGTCCTTTGACAATGGAGGGGGACTCACTGATTAGGGATAGTGTTAGGGTGTATTTTCCTAATGCAGTCAGCAAAAGCCAGATTAAACGTGATCTGACTAGCCAGTCTAGAAAGTGTGTAGATGAATGCTTGATGAAATAGGGAACAGAGCTGTGAAGCACATCTGTAGAAGCTACTGCAAATGGAGCTGTTCCTAGGAGATGTAGCTCTGTTATCTGTGTTTGGGTTGTGCCAGTAAGTGTCAACAGTCTCTCTCCCAAAGATCTGAGTGAGAATCAGTTCTCCTACTGTATAGCTGCCGGTTTTCAGAAATGAAACAATAATAATAAAAAACCCAATAATAATAATAAAAAAATGATCTTGCAGCAACTTGTAAGGCAATTTTTTAGACATTTGAAAGCTTTCCCCTCCTTCCTTGTTTTCCCCATTTATATATCCACGGTCAGGTCATTTGTTTGCCTGTGGAAGAGTCTGGCCCTCAATTCTTCTGACTCACATCAGGAATATGAATCTGAATGCTCTGAGAACCTGAGGCTGCTGCAGTTGTTAGTTGCAAATTCTAACAATTCAATTAGATGGGCTTCTGCATCCTCCTTTTCCCTGAACACTGTAACCAGAAACCTCTACAGTCAGTCAGTGGTCATCTCGGCTAAGTGAGTTCCCCAAAGTGCGATGCTCCAACAGAAAGACTTGACGAGTCATGATAACCCAGCTGTTGTAGACACACCTTTTTTTAAGCAAGATCACACCTTAAGCCTGGATGAATTTATCACTTGAGATATTTTTCAGTGCAAAACTACTAAGCTTCACTCATGTTGTTTTCAACATTCATGCATTCTCCTATTCCCCTTATGCGTACAGAGATGCATAGGGAATTTTTGTGTTATCAAAGCATGAGAAAACACTCCCCCTTCTTAGCCCAGATTCCCGTTTCCTGAGGGTCAGCTTTGGTAGTTCATTTTCCTTACAAAGTCTTCTTTCACAGAGGCATCAATCTGCATTTGGAACAATGTAGGTTTGGATGGCAACTGCAACTGCAAGTTTGCAGATGAGGTAATTCTCATTGTGAAAAAGAAAAAAAAATAAGATACAATAAAAAAGGAGAAACTGCAGAGCAGCTATAGGCTATGTAATAGTTACAGAGTGGCAATAGTCAATACACAGAGGGCTCAGATGCAGAAGTTTTCTAATGTGTTTACGATGTCAGAAAGTTTCAAGATACTAAGTGATAAAGAAATATTGAAGTCATGTATTTCCTGGCATCTAATGACTGGCCGTTGGATCTGAAACTCCATGAAAGGGGCTTGTCTTTTTACCTCTCATGTCATTAGCTGACAAAAAGAGGTTAAAACTCTATTTTAAATCACAAAGGTCTAAAAATAGAGGAAAGTAATTACTTTTAAATATTTTGCCTTGATTACCAAATTAAAATTGTGTTCTTCCATTCAAAGCTCTGGCCTGCATCATTGCCTTTGTTTCTTATTGTATTAACCTGTGGAAGAAGCAGGCATCATGCTTCTGTCAGTGAAATTCTCTGAACCAGTTCACCCAAGATTTCAATAGCATCTGATTTACTGCATTTAGTGTTCATCTGTGGGAACGAATGGATGAAGAGCTTTGTAGTGTTAACTTAGCTCCACTTCTCTCTGCCTTTAAAGATCTAATCCTTTTTTATCTAGGGACACAGACCGACAAACCAACCACAGTCAGAAAAGGGTTTTCCAGACAAGTAAAATCTCTCAGAACAATTTAAACTGAGACCTTAACTGAAGCTGATTTTGTACGGTGAAGCAGAGGGCCAAATCCCTAGCACATGGCAATCAGCATAGTACTACTGACGTTATTCTAAATCAGTAGAACTCTCCTCATTCGTGCTAAATGAGAGTCTGACCCAAGGCTTTCTCAGCAGAACTGGTCTTCCTGTCCATGTTTAAGTTTTGAAGAGTTTCTCTGGAGTGTTTCCTGATAAAGGCAGTGATTTTCCCAACAGAGTGTTTTCTAGTAGCAGCTGTATTTGTAGTGCAACAAAAATGGGCCAAGAACCAAATCTGTGGTGAGGAGTAGCACAGTTTTCTCCCTTCACTCAGAGGCTTCATGCATCCAACCTGTTGGGAATAATCCCTTGCCCAAACTATTCCGTGAATGCTCCTTGGGCATTGTGTAAGACTGTCCTGGTTGGAACAAGCAAAAGCTGTTTTAAGAACCATGCTAAGAATTCAATAGTATGAGTGACTGCATTCAAGAGCTTTTGTCTGTGACCAGTTTAGAAGTCACCTTAAGATCTGGAACCTGTCATTGTTGTGTAGGAATTCAGTTTATTTGGAGAAGTGATTTTTTTAGCCTTAAAATTGATGCTTGTGCAAAGTGGGTCCTGGTGATTTCGAAGTAGTTCCAGAAGTTGGTATCTCTTGCACTGAACTGCTTTGAAGGTAGAGTTAATTTAAGTTATATTAGATTAACGACTCTGATAAACAAGTTACGTGTTGTCTTCTGCTAAAAGTTTTGGGTTTTTTTTCTGAAAAATCAAGAAGATCCTATAGCCATTACACAAATTGAGTTTATAAGTCTTCTTAAGGTCTTTGTTGCTCACTATGTATTCCCACCGTTATGTTAATAATGCAGCCCTTCAGTTAATACAATAGTTGCAGTCAAAGTTCTGTGCAAAAATGGTGAGTTTTGATCTGTACAGTAAGAACCACAATGAAAAATCAAATGGGGAAAAAATGTTTTGCAAATACCAGTTTCCATTTCTATATGGCCTAAATATCTGCAGTTTCCGTAAACATTGCGAATTATCTATCAGGAGAAATGTTCAGCCACAACAAATGTATGTATTTCAATCCAGAAAGCAAGCAAACAAACAAACAAATATTGTCAGGTTATGCTGCAGAGTAGTTGTTCATGTTAAATATTTCACAGTTCTGTACAAGAGCCTGAATTTACCTGCTCAGGGCAGACTATTAAACAAGTTGCTAGATTCTGTTTTTCTGAAAGAACTGCTTTTAGGACATGGTGCTGTAATAAAATGTGCTGTCCTTCCGCAGGCATGCAATCAACTGCATATAGGTAACTGCAATCCCACCCATATGATGGCAGGTCTGTCAGAAATTTGTTCCCTTTGATGAAAACCTTATGGCAAAGATGAGTGTGTTTTTGGTTTTGTATGTTTGCTTGTTTTATTTTGTTGTTGTTATTTTCCTCTAGCTGAATACATCTCAGTTGCTGGTAGTTTCAGCATTAGCTGGCTAATACTGAAATTGTTGCTTTCATAAAGTCAATATGGAGCTTGACTCCCACTGTCTTTTCAATTTCCATTGGCAACTATTTAATTGAAACTCTTCATACAGTGTCTGGTACTCTGACTGGGATGTGCTCCATTTTTTAAAGAAAATTGCAGCTGTTGCATTTGGGCCGTTTACATCTGTAGTGGAAGGTCACCTACTAGTTATTAGTGAAATGAGGGCTTGTGAAATTTTATTTATTTGTTTGTTTGTTTTTTTTGTTTATTATGTAGGAAAATCCAGTTCATTATGCCAAGAGATGCAGCTACAAATAATTGGGTCTCTTCTAACTTTTCTGCCAGACTTGTCTCAAATTTAAATTCTGAGCATAAAACCACCCTATATGTTAATGTTATCATAATGTTTCCCGAGGTGCTGAAACTCTTCTGTTTCTGGACTAAAATTTCCAAAACCAATCAATTCTTGATAGTGGGGAGTAGATCGATGTTTCTCTTATACTGGTACCCACCAGGAGTCATAATCTAGGGACCTCTTTTAGCTTTTCTACAGTCTGACCTGGCAATTATTTACTGCACAGTGAGCAGAATATGTTCCGCACACAGTGTAGCCAAAAAAAAGGCTGGTTAGAGTGCTCGCTGTGGATGCAGAAGATATAAGACCTTGAGACCATTTCAGTGCACCTTTTCCAAGAGAGTGATTTAACCATGAGACACTCTTCGGGTCTGCCTCTCAAATTTCTTAAATCTATTTAACTTGTACAACAAACCTTTTATCCAAGACAGGAATACTTTTCACCTGTCTAAGCTCTAGAACCTAGACTCAATCTCTTTTCTGACTGTGTTTTAAGAATTTGTTCAAGGAGAAGCATTTTACACAGGGCAAAGAAGGCATGAATCCATACTGTTTTCTTTTGAATGAGTAGAGATACCAGCTCAGATTTATGTGTCCAATTTTGAACTGAACGCATTTGATCTGAATGTATCTCAGGTGAAAAGGAGCTATTGGATTACTCACTTATTGGGTAAAGGGAGGAGAATGCAATGCCACAGAGCACCTCTGAGAAATGGTAGGCTTAGATGTGTTTTCAGCATTTTGTCATTGCTGGGATGTGAATCCTGAGCGGCTACTCTCTTCAGTGCTTATTAATGCAATGAGTATAGTGATCAGCCGTGAAACACCATGATGAAAGGGAAAGA
>NW_010110908.1:25975-29492 GCF_000699245.1 Pterocles gutturalis
GCTTACTAATGGCTGCAGTGCCTGACCATTGCTTTAAAAGCATTAGGAGGTACATCTGTTGCTAACGTAAAGTGCATCTAACAGTGTCAAAATAGGCAGGAATACCAATTCTTCCATTTATTTTCCTGTGAATTCTTCAGCACCCCTACATTACAATCATTGGGAGATTCCTTCACGTTTTTAGGCATTATACCAGTAACACTTTCCCAAACAAAGGCTTTTGTAATTTCTTTTTTTTTTTTTTTTTGGTATCACAAACTTATTAACATTAAAATAAGACAGATATTATTATACTTTTGCTTGGCTCTTGCTATTTCTTTGATTGCATACATACTTCCTAGGTTACCTGCTCCTTGCCTACTCATATGGTAAGTGTAGTCTTTTGGAAAAATTAAGAAATTGCATCCAATAACCCATTACAATCTTTGCACCCCACACTGCACTAGAAAAAAAGTCAATAATTTAATGGTGAGACCCATTTAACCTTTGACAATATTTCTTCATTGGAGCAGTATCTTCCAAACTTGGTTAGGACTGTTACAAGAGGGAGTTTTCCAAGGCCTGCTGGGACATGTTGTCTTGAGGATACTTTGATGTCTTATACCAGAATTACTGTTTGATTACCTGTAGAAAGCATATGTCTTTGCCCATGAACAAGTATTGTTCTGGAAATGTAACATAGGAGGCATTTTACCATTGCCATAAAGTATTGTTGTGTTTTGATGGTACATTACCATGCATGTGGATGCAGAAGCTGTGCAGCTGCGTGTCAGACCTTGTCCCATGAGATGCGACTTGGACAGAAGAAGGTGAGGAGTGTTGCTTTCTTAGAACTCTTGCTAAGCCTGGTCCTGCTCCACTAAGTGATATCTAATTCCATATTATCAGCCTCTTTGATTTTTTTAATTTCCCAAATGCAAATGTCAGAGTGCACCTGGAGTTGCTGATTAAGTCTTTTTTCTACTTAGCCTAAGCAGCCCTCCTCCTCATGTGAATTTTTAAACAGCCTCTGCCAAGTCGTTTTTTATTATGGAGGGGAACTAGGCTTCTGCAAGATGTCTGGAACCTAAGGATATACTGTCAATCTGTGTTTCTTAATAAATTTATTTGAAAAAAAATCTACACAAATGTCCAACATAATTTCTCTGAGTCCATATAGTATTTTACCTGATCTTCACAGCTGTCTTGCTTTGAATAAATACTGTCCTGAATTGGTTTTTGTTTTATTCCTTTTCTTTTTTTCTGGCAATACTGCGGCAGTTGCCCCATGGTAGTTTTAAATGTAAGATACAGTCTGTTCAGTTCAACATTGAATACTACTGTATGGTTTTTTCCTGCATATTTTTTCACTTGGAATGTGATATCATCATGTGATGTACACTGATGATAGCAATTTTATCTCCAGATTCTCTGGGCAGCTTCTACGTTGTTAGGAAAGTACCTATTTTATAACGCTTCCATCAGTCCTCCTCTCTGCTATTCATAGTTTCCAGCTGTTGCTTGTTACCGTGCTCCTTCCTCTACAGCTCTACTGTTCTCTCTTGTGAAGAGATATTGTTCTCCCCGTCCCTACTTGTACACTATATTTGCATTATGGGAATGCTCCTGTTGCTATTTCAGTTCATTTGGCTCATCTTCTACATACCGAGGCCACCTGATACAGGACTTCTGCTTTGAGAATGGTAGGTAACATTGCCTGCACTTGAATCTCAGTGACAGTGTCTCTTCCCAGCAGCAGGCTCCTTTTATATGTATGACTATTCTTTCTCTTATTCTCTTCTGAAGCCCACATATCTGCAGCATTTAAGCAAATCTATCAGCTGTCATGAAAGCTTCATTGTTTACCTTTATTCCTAGCATTTTATGATAACAAGTCATCCTGTCTGAAACTATTTCTTGTTGGAAGTCACAAGGAAAAACAGACTACTCCAGCTTTTGAGACATACTTTCCTGTCACTGTAAACTTAGACACAATAACCGGGAAGGAGCCAACAGTTCTGCCTTAAAAAATAGTTTGATAGCAGTTTGTTTCTTAATTAAATTAGAAGATCTCAGTCAGCAGCTTGCCACTGACAGTTGTTCTACTCAAATTGTTTTCCATGACCCAATAACGAGAATCTGTCCCCTAGAAAGTTTGTCTAAGTTATTAACTTTTTGGAATTAGTCTAATAACTTATACTATGCCATAATGTAATATAATGTAATATAAACTAAGGAAATTGTGACATTTATTGTACAAAACTGTTCTCTTTGAATGAAATATATTAAAATCCAGGATGGAAGCTAACTTGTTCTGACACCAGCACACATGAGAACAGCATGCTATATAGCCTTGATGGTATGTAATCATATTATCTTATTTAAATCTGGATCATTAACATTCTTTGCATTTTTATCAGCTTCAGAAGATAACCAGCTTATGTTGGTAGAGAATGGTATCTGGAGGAAAATTGCTCCCCTGTGAAATGGTAAACTGATTAATATACAATATTATTGCTTCTGAAAACAACTACATTATCTAGTTAACTATTTTACCCATACCAAAAAAAAGGTAATGATACATATTGAAGAGTAATTATGTAATTGAAAAATAAGTTTAAGGAAAACTTGACTTTTAATCTAAAATTTATTTTTAAGAAAAAATTTGTCAACTTTATTGTCTGTCTTTTTTATGAAGAATGGAAAAGAAAAGATTAAAATGTCTTTTTTTTTAAAGATCTTGGTGAGTGGTATGCATCAAAGCATTTTTTTGAAAAAATGTTTTTAAAAATAATTTTTCACAAACAATTGTTTTTCTAGGCTTGTTTCCTGTTTCTGAATTAAACAATAGAACAAACACATAACATAATTTCTTAGAAATTACTTTTCCCAGAATGATATTTTTGAATGGATCTAACACTCCAAATTTTTAATAAATGTTGTCATTTGCAAGAAATAGCAGTCAAACCCAGCACCTGCTAACTCAAAGGCAGTATATGACTCATAGAGTCATATAATAATTTAAGATGGAAGGGATCTCTGAAGGTCATGTAGTCAAGATCTTCCTCAAAGTGGGGCTAACTTCAAAGTTAGATTAGTTTTTACAGGATACAGCCTTTCCAGAAAGACTTTGTACAGGATCTAGACATCTGTGATAGTCTGTATGTCAAAGCGTGCTTTTTACATATATCTTGGGCCTCAAGATATGAGTTACCATGAGGAAGGAATGTGGAGTTAGCTCTCACAGTTTGGGATGGCTTCCTTCATCTTCTCCAGTTGTGAAAGAACTTTCAGTTTACATCTTGTCACGGTCTAGAAAGGCTACAGGGACAGTCCTTTGTTAAACACTTGGTGGGCTGACGCAGGGACAGGGAGGGTTTCACTCAACACTTAGGGTCACAGGCAAGTGTCCTGGGTTAAGCAGAGACAGAGTTAGCTTTCTTCATAATAGCTAGCAAGAGGCTGTGTTTTGGATTTGTGCTCAGAAGAAAGCTGATAAAAAGTGATGTTTACAGTTGCTGCCAGGATACTCAAGGTC
>NW_010110908.1:29523-30140 GCF_000699245.1 Pterocles gutturalis
GGTCTTTGCCCCCCGCGTGGGGGGGGGGGGGGGGGGCATGCTGGGAGGGAACACAGCCTCGGTTACTAGCCTAGGATTTGATTTTAGGTACAAGATTGAGACCCAGTGTGGCCAATAATCTATTCCATAACATACACGTCATGCCCAGTATATAGGTGAGGACCCTCCAGAAGATCGTCCCTTTTTGTTCTGGGTCCCTTTGGTTTCTGGACCTCTCTTGGCTCCGGATCATATTGCTCCCTCCCACTCTTTATCATCGGTGGGGGGGACAGTATCACTGTGTATCAGTCATTTGTATATTTGTATATAGTATTATTTTCAATATTATTGTAGTTCAGTTATTAAATTGTCCTTATCTCAACCCATGAGTCCTTTTTTCCCTTTCCCTCTCTCCCCTATCCTTGGGTGGGGCCAGGAATTGTGTGAGCGGGTGTGTGGTTTTGGCCCCCAGCCAAGGGCTAACCCATCACAGCAAGAAACCAACACAACTTGGAAAGAACAAAAAAACAACTGAATTTATTAACTATTTACAACAAGAAGCAAGATACTGAGAAAGAGCTACCACATCGTAAAAAGGCACTTCTCCCATACCCCTCCCTTCTTCCCAAATCCCAAAG
>NW_010110909.1:0-233 GCF_000699245.1 Pterocles gutturalis
CAAAAAAACTCCAAACCCCTCAAAAAATGGGTTAAAACCCCACAAAATAGGTTAAAACTCCTATGAAAACGGGGCACAAAACCCCCACAAAAATGGGGCAAAAAACCCACAAATAGGGGCAAAATCTGTCAGAAAACGGGTCCAAACCCCCTGAAAAAGGGCAAAAACCCCAGAAAAGGAGCAAAACCCATCAGAAAATGGGTTAAAACCCCCCCAAAATTGGGGCAAAACCC
>NW_010110910.1:0-20597 GCF_000699245.1 Pterocles gutturalis
TATCCCAGCTGGACCCAGGACACCATTGCCTCTGGTCATGCCACTGAAAAGCACCTGGCTCTGTCTTCCCTTCAGATATTTGTACACAATAAGATCCCCCTGAGCCTTTTTTTCTCCAGGCTGCAGAGTCCCAGTTCTCTCAGCCTTTCCTCGTAGGAGAGATGGTCCATTCCTGTAATTGTGTTTGTGGCCCTCTGTTGGACACTCTCCAGTAGCTCCATGCCTCTCTTGTAGTGCAGATGTCAGAACTGGACACAGTACTCCAGGTGTGGTCTCATCAGTGCAGAGTAGAGGGGAAGGATTGCCTCCCTCAGCCAGCTGGTAACATTCCTCCTAATGCAGCCAAGGATACCATTCACCTTCTTCACAGCAAGGGCATGTTTCTGGCTTATGTTCAGTCTGGTGTCCACCAGGACCCCCCCCAGATCCTTTTCTGCAAAGCTGCTTTCTATCTGAGTGGTCCCCAGCATGGATTTGTGCTTGGAGTTGTTCCTCCCCAGGTGAAGGGGACTTTGCACTTCCCCTTGTTGAACTGAATGAGGTTCCTGTCAGCCCATTTCTCCAGCTTGTTGAGGTTTGTCTGGATGGCAGCACAGCCCTCTGGTGTATCAGCTACTCGTCCCAGATTTGTCATCAGCAAACTTGCTGGAGGTACACTCTGCCCCATTGTTTAGATCATTAATGAAGATGTTGAACAGGACTGGATCCAGTATTGACTCCTAGGGTACATCATTGATTACTGGCCTCCAACTAGACTTTGTGCCATTGATCACAACCCTCTGAGCTTGGCCATTCAGCCACTTTTCACTTCACTGTCTGCTCATCCAGCCGTACATCAACATCTTCTTTGAGGACCTATGTTCTCTGTACATTGTTGAAATACAGAATTAATGTCTGTGCAAGTCTGCTCCAATTCTGTGTGGCATTTCTGTCCTGCGCCATGATATCTGTTAATACTGTGTTCACCTTTCAGGTGGGCTGCTAGCAGACTTTCGTTCTGATCATGCCATGTACCTTTGCCTTCTCTTCCTGGGAGCTTACATGTTGGTTAATATGCTGCTTGGACTACCATGGGGCCTGAGTACCATCTGGACTGTCTCCAAGTGTGAGCCAGTAGCTAGAACATCTGCTGAAACATCTGAAACCTGGTTCCTTGGGGTACTGCTTTGGATCATGACAGAGTGGGGATTAGGTTGGTCAGGGTGATTTGGAGTGTACCAGAGAGCTTGGTTGAGGAAAAGGAAGATGAGGGGACAAAATTAGATGTGTCTGAAGTTTGGGAGAGTATGTGTTGAAGGCAAGAAAGATCTGTGGTATAGGAAGAGGAGGGTAAGAATGGATGGAGACAGAGCTAGAGAATTTTGTTGTATTAAGATTCCCAAAGGGACAATAATAGTATCTGGCACCAGTGTCAGTAAATTATGAGCCTGAGGTTAAAGCCAACGGCTTATCATTTAGATTGGCAGGCTTGCTGGCTACCTTCCCAACCCTGCTGTCTTTCTTTTTTCTCTAAGCTCTAAAGCCTGGTAAGAAGGTATTAGGCTAAAGCTGATTCTTTGGCTGCAGACCAGAGAGAGGAGATCAAATGGGCATATGGGCACCACTGGCATGTATCCTTCAGATGTGACTTAGCGAGAAGTCCTGAGTGACGCTGATGATACTGTGTAAGGTTTGAACTCTTGATGTGACTGAGGGGTAGGTAGGCCTAGATGGAACAAATTTGGAAATTAATAAGAAAAGGTGCACCTACGTGGAAGTAGCTGCCAGAATCTCTGCATGTGAATGGACAAGGTTGGGGTCTTGACCTCTTTAGCATCTTTCTATCAAAGCACCACAGAGAATAATTCCTACTGAACTAGTAGAAGGCAAAGCCCAGTCTCCCATATCTACTGGCAGTGGTTTATGGTAGGCTGCCAGCAAGGTCACAAAAAAACATCACTCAGCAAAACCTACAGATCCTAACTGCAGCAACAACAGAACTGGTTAAAATGTGATTTGAGGTGGGGTGAATGGCAGTCTTAGAGTGGCAGTCTTATGAGGAAAGGCTGAGGGAGCTGGGTCTCTTTAGCTTGGAAAAGAGGAGACTGAGGGGTGACCTAATCAATGTTTATAAATATGTAAAGGGTGAGTGTCAGGAGGATGGAGCCAGGCTCTTCTCTGTGACATCAGTGATAGGACAAGGGGCAGTGGGTTCAAGCTGGAACATAGGAGGTTCCACTTGAATATGAGTAAAAACTTCTTCACGGTGAGGGTGACAGAGCACTGGAACAGGCTGCCCAGAGAGGTTGTGGAGTCTCCTTCTCTGGAGACATTCAAAGCCTGCTTGGATGCGTTCCTGTGTGATCTGATCTAGGTGTTCCTGCTCCGGCAGGGGGATTGGACTAGATGGTCTTTCGAGGTCCCTTTCCATCTCTAACATTCTGTGATTCTGTGCTGGATTGGATAACCCAGGGTGGCTATCCTGCAGCATATTTCTACCTCTTTTGTGTTGCCTGTTGGGAGTCCTTCTTGAAGGAGGTTTTCCAAAGGATGTTTTGTTTCTTATTTTGACACAGTACATTGCAGAAGGATAATGCTGGCACATTCTTTTTCCTACTCTTTGAATTCAGACCAAGTAGCCTTGAGGGCCTGGCAGATGGTTTTGTTACAACCTGTTTATACTTTCCAGCAAGACCAGTTAGTAGATGTTGCTTGGAAGTGAAGGTCAGGACCTTCTCTACAGTGTTCTCCTCTGGAATAGGGCTGGATTGTCCTCACCTGCCCCAGGCTTGGTGCGTCTGGACTAGAGGAGCTGCCTGGGTTGGGTCCCAGTGTGGCTGTTTAGTTGTCCAGATACCTCTACCTTCCCACTCCTCCCTCAGCATGTGGTTCATTGTGATACAAATATCTTATCGTGTCTTGGGGAGAAAAGGAGTTTGCAGGCAGCTTCACCATATGCTGTCACTGCCCATGTTGTATTTGGTCTGTGGATTAATCAGATCTTCAGGCATGATAAGTTGCTTCTTTTGCTTATGGTAGCAACCCCTGAAAAGGAGAAAGCCTTACAGTTTTTTTCTGTGGAGGATCAGGGAGGTGAGCTCGAGGAGATTGGAAAGGGTGAATAGCTATTTGGAACCAAGCTGGTTATTCCTCAGGTAGTCCAGAAAGTGTGTGATGGTGGTGGCAGTTTTCTACTTGCTTTTCTGACTTTATTATATAGATTAAGAAACGGAAATGAGCAGAAGAGATAGGTTAGGCTTTTTCTTTTGTTCCTACCTTACCACCACCACTAAGTGTTGGATTCCCAGTTTAAGCACTTACAAAAGTGACCAGTCCTTTAGCAGTCAGCACCCACAAGACAATAGGGGCTGTGACTGCTTGAAAATTGGATGGTAATAGACTTGTTCAAAGTACTACACAGAAGCGATGGTAGCAAGAAATGGAAAGGAAGATCTTGGGTTTTCCTGTTGCTTTCCACTGGCACTGCTTAGCCCCATACCTCTGACATAGGATGCCTTTCTTGTGCAGCATGGCTTGGTACTGGTGTTTGAGAGGTGATACAGGTGTGCTTTGTGCCTGGCAGTCTCCCCTTGGGGCAGTGCCTGTCAGTAAGAAGGAAGGAGGGAGGTTGTAGTGTGGGTTTGGAAACGGCAGAAACAGGATGGTCATGTGATGGTGCAGATTAACTATTAGTGCCAGGCATTTGTGCTCCAGTTTTGCCACTGCAGACTGAAAGCAAGCAGCTTGCCCCAGAGCACGTCAGAGACTTGAAAACTCAGCAGTCATTACTGTTCAGACAGAAGCTGGTTGAGTTTTTAAGGCCAAGCCTGTGGCTAGAGTAAACACTCTAAGAATACTGGTTTTGAGAGAAGCTTTGGCATGGTAGAATAGCCAGCCTAGCTGTCAACAACACAGCTATCCTTGGTGTGGGCTGGGGATCAGCTCTGATTTTCTGCTTTAGCTCTGAATAGCCTCTCCATTGTTGGCTCACATGAGAACCTCACTGCTGGACTCTGCTCATGCTTTCTTTCAGCTTGTTGATGTCAATGGGAGTTCTGGGCATTGGTCCACAGCTCATCTCACAGGAGGAGGCACTAAATAGAGGCATCTACTTATCATGTAGATGGATATAGGGTTAAACCAGAGCAGAATCACCTCTAAAACTCCCTGCCTTTTTCCAGAGCTGTCTTCCCAGATACAGGCTCCCTGAGCTGCAGTTGGTTTTGAGGAAATGACCAGTAAGTCAGAGACAAACCCTCCCTCGCCAAGCCAAAAACTTTTTTTTCTAAATTCAAGTTTTCAAATGTCCTGGGGGCCACAGGTAAATTAAAGCACAAATGAAGATGCCTAAGAGAAACCTGATTAAGTTTGCTGTTTTTTCTCATTGAAAATAATCTTTTCAGTCTGCTGTTGAACTTTACTTGCTCATGCAAAGCAATTTCCATAGGAATGAATCTGCAAAACTGAGGATCCTCTAGAGTGTTAGGAACTTAATGTAAATGGGAAGTCTGTGGTCATGTCTATGCTAGGGCAAACTATATTTTTAATTCTAAAAATGTGCTTGTGCTTTAAAATCCTAGCATATCCTTGCAAGCTATAATTTCACTTACATGTGTTTATTATGGAAAAAATACGTTGAGCAGTTATACAAAGGATGAAGCCTTGAATTGCTTTGCAAGTTACTTTGCAATCTTATTGTAACTATGCTCATTTTTGACAGCATATATAAGTCTTCAGATTACCTGTGGAGACTTAGGAACTCCCTGACTTGAATATTGCTTCAGAGGCTCATCAGACTCTTCTGTAGGCTCTGGCATGATGGTATGCGGGCATTAATATGATCAAGAGACAAGGACCTCTTTAACAAATCATTCTCCAAATTGCAAAGCTAGTGGGTCTGTGGAGTTACTAGTATAGGCAGAAATATCCTTAAAATGGAGCCAGTCAGATGTCTGGTTTTCTTACTACTGTAAATAGGCGATATGGTTTGCAGCTAGGGAGACCACCCTAGGTCAGGGAATGCCCTAGGTTTGTTCAGGGAAGTCTGTTACTGCTGTGGTTTTCTGTATGTGCAGGAAAAACAGGCCTCTCATAAGGATGTGGTGTAGCTGGCTAGATGGTAGGACTGTATATTGACCATACCTTAATGTAAGTCTTGAAACCTGAGCTGTGGTGTTTCGTTCAGAGCTCTGATTGAAATAGCACAGGGGGTTCATGATACATGTATTTTTATTGTAGTTATGAATTTGATGTGCTATTAAATCAGGCTCAACTTGTTTTCAACTTAAAATAATTTCCTGGCATCTTCTGAATAAAATGGCGAGCTCTGTTAGTTTCTAAGTGTTGCTAGAGGAATGAGTGTATTTATGACCAGTGGAAGTGGCGCTGTTGGAAAATGTTTTTCGAGCAGACAGACTGCTAGTATGACATCTTTTTAGGATTCTTGTATCTTTTCTTTCATAGTATACCTAATCTTCTTTTCAAGTTTGACTGCTACAAGAAGTGTGAAAGGCATTTTTGATGTGCTAATTCTTCCCATCTGCATTTTGCAGACTCTTTTACTATGGGCAGTTATGCTAAACAGCCTATGGAAAGACCCTAGAGATGAGAGATGGTAAACTGTAAGAAGCTGAAAAAAAATCAGATTGCTATCTCATGATGTGGCTGCTGGTAGGGTTAGAAGTAGAAAGCAGCAGTAACTACTGCTGCAACTGTGAGGCTTACCTATGTTGCTTTGTCCACCGTATAAAACTCTACTGACTTGAGACACTGGTTCATTTGCTTTCCAGATGCAACCATCCAAATCACTCAAACACCCTCAAAACTATTCATATAAATGTGATATAAAGTTTTGCTTTTATTATCAATCTTTCCCTGCACAGAGGATCTTGATGAACTTGGTCTTGAGACATTCAGGTCTGCCTTTGTACTCTACTTTCTTCTTTTAGTGAGATGAACTTTTGCCCTTCTCCAGTGTGGTGGGTGAATGAGCCCTCTTGTTCCTAGGACATGACCATTTTGTAAGCATGAGATGGGCCAAAATCCAGAACTGAAAAGGAAACACCAAAAATGATTTGGGTGTCAAAATTGATGCATGTGTTATGAGCACTGACATGTGTTATACAGGCTCTGATATGGATCTTACAGGCTATTGATTTGAAAGTCTATTTCCAGCTATTTTGAAAGTGGATCTTGATGCAGTCAATGGAGTAGAATACATGAGGTCTGCAGTTCTTCAACTAGTTCTTCATGCACAGCTTCAGGCATAGCTCTAAGGGTTGCTGTGCTCTGATAACACCTGTTTATAAAGGTAGTGGCCTGCTTTTGGCTCTGAGCTGGTATATCACTGCTCTTGCATAGGTGAGGTTCAAAAAGTTGGCGGAAGTAATAATGTATCCTGTGCTGGCACCCATGGATAAGTGGAGATGCTGAAGCTTAGTGCATTGAAGTGTCCAGGGAAAAGCAGTTTGCCAAATTGTTTGTATTGCTTCTGACATTGGGGAGACTTCCCTGGACCAGCTTCTATGCCATCTTGAGCCATGTGCAGCCATGAGGATGTGAACAAAGGGGATGCAACAGGATGTCAGAATCCATGAGTGATCACCAGCGCTGAAAGGAACCATATACCTACTTAAGAGGACAGACAAAGCACCAGGTGGGGGATACTGGCTCCTCTGAAATCCTTGCAAGCTATTCACATGGGTACAGGTCTAGGCCAGCTCTTTCAAAATTGGTTGTTCAAACCCCATCACAAGTTCTGAGCTTCAACCCACAAACACTGCCCCAGGCTCTGTGTGCTGTGTATCATCGTGCTGTGAGGCAGGTGTGGGCAGGCACTGCTGCATCTGGGCATGGGAGAACGTTCTTGGAGTGCAGTGATTAGTCATATACTGCGTAAGTGGATTAGCTGCCTGGAGTAAGAGGCCTTTATCCTATTAGCTAGCCAGCCACTTCAGCATGTTTCCTTGTCACTAATGTGTATGTGAGGTTCAGCGGAGGGGGGGAACAAGGGGACAAGTAGGTGGTAGGATGGAGAATGTGGGAACAGTTGGATTATGTAATTTCTCTCTGTGGTTATTAATGTTCTACTATTCCCACTTCATGGATATCTATTTGAAGACAAAAAATAATCTGTTTAATCATCATCGGGTCTGTAATTTCTAATATAGTACTTGTTTATGTAAAATTATTTTCATGTGCTCATGCAAACAAATGGGATCTCACAAAGAGGCACAGTCGTGTGAAAGGAGAAGATGCTGAAATATGCTGCAGGGCTATGCAGACATGACATGTACGTGTGTGTGTGTCTTGGGAGGAGAAGAGCGGGACTCTATGCCCTGCATTCAGACTCTGTGGAGCCCAAGCAAGCTCCATGGCTCAGGATGTTTGCTTGTTTGTTTGATACAGGCTTGTTTTGGCTTCCCAGAGCTGTTTATGCAGTCACTCTGCTTTTGTTTTTTTCAAAGCTTCTCCACTGTCCACAAATCCAAGTTCTCATCTCAAGATGTGACCTTGTGTGTTTTCTGCTTAAAGTTGTCTTTGTGAGTGCTCCCAGCAGTACTGGCTGGACCTGAAGCAAGGGCTCCCATGGGGTAATGTCCTTTGTACTCAGCTGGAGAGAGGGTGGGAGGTGATTCAGAGTCACCTTTTGAGGTTTCCATTGTGAAGAATAAGCCATGGCTGCCGAAGAATCCTTTTCTGATTTAGTGCAATGAGTATACTGCATGTTGCCCTGTTTTTGAGAAGCTCTACTAGGACCACTTAGCTCTGGCTAAGAATTGTCTGAAAAGGTGCCTTTCCCAGGTTGTCCCCAGACAAACCCATTGATCTCCATTGGGCACTTTCTGTGGTGGATTAGAGATAGATGCAGTGTGGTTTTTATACCTCCTGAAAAGTCCCTTGTGCTAACTGTACCCTCTAGGGCAGGTTTTTGGGCTGACAAACAGGCATTCAGGGCCAAGAATGTATACCTTAAACACTTGATATCACTATCTAAAACATTCAGGTTAGTTCTAAAAACATGAAGAAATTGATTTTAAAATCTAGACTTGAAACCATTTCAGGCTATTTTTTTTCTTTTGCCTTCTATGCGTACAGCTATCCTTTGCCGGGGTGAACCTATGCAGGTGTATATTCTCTTCGGGGAATCTGGTGTCCTGGATGCCCAGGCTGTCCACTGGCTGGCTGTGGCTTCCACAGAGCCTTTGGAGTGTCTTGTAGATTTTTTTTTTTCAATTAACTGAGAATGCTGTAAAGGTAATGTGGCACACACTCCAGTGCCTGTGTCCTTTGGGATTGGAGCAGCCATCTGTGGATTCTCTTCTTCTTTGTGTCCCTGTAACATCACTGCTGACAAGAGCCTACCTCTCAGTGATTTTAATTTTTTTTTCTTCTTTCCCAGGGTATACGGCTGTGTGACTTTCAGAGTCCTTTCTGTGTCTCCTTGCTTAGAGGAAACTGTTTGCTCTGTTGCTTGACTAATGCTAATGTCTTCACCCCTTCTTGGTGAGCTTGGGGACAGCGTTTAAACAGCAAATGGTGGAAGCTCTGGGGCTGCTTGTTTCAAGACCCTGGCACTGCCATCTTCCATGTGCTGCAGCAGCAGAGCTGAGGGGAATGGGATAAAGCCGCAGGAGGCAGCATGCCTTCTGCCCTAGCTCTGCAGAGAGGGATAGCTTTGGAGTCACGTCCAAGCCAAGGCTTCAGTTAACAGTCGCAAGCTGGGACTGCAGAAGTAAGACAAACTATAGAGACATCAGATGATACGTTGGACTAGACTGGATGTTCCTTGTGACAGCTTTGGAGCCAAGGCCAGGAATGAAGGAAGAAAACAGTCACGTTGGCAACCCTGAATTAAAAATGTTGTAAGCTTTTTCTCAGGAGCCACTACCATGCCTGCCAGCTGTGAAACCAGATCCCCCTGTCCGTTTGCACCCCACCTCCCTTGACAGACTCTAGTGAGCAGCAGGGGTGAGCCCAGCATTTGAACTTTGGTAACTTTGGCATGTGCAGATGAGTGATAGGGAATTAATGAATCCTGCCCCTTCTTTATATTTGTTACTCCACAGGTGCTGGAGTTTTTGGTCAGATCTGTTTCCTGCATGAATGGAGCTTTGCATTTTTTCCAAGCCTCAAAGAAAACTCAGCAAGGGATTTGGGATTGGCAAGGAGTGAATAGATGAACCATCTGATGTGCCCTGCAGATCAGTAGACTCAGACACTGCCACGCCAGCAGGGGAAGTGGTGGCTGAGCCAGAGATGCTCCATACAGAGTGTTCACTTCCTCCATCTCCGAATTCAAATTACAGGGCTGGTGGTAAAAGTGCTGGGGCAAATCTGTCCCCGTGCCTAGGGTGACAAGGCTTCTCTACAGATCCAAAGTATATCTGGAGGCTCTATGCCACAAAGATGACAGAGGAACAGTAGAAAACTGGAGTCACCTATAGACAGGCTGAGAGTCTGCTTAAACCATAGCTGTGTAAGTAGGTATCTGTGTCTGCATTAGCTGTGGCTCTAGTGTGGTATTCAGGGAGAACTTCAAAAAGCAGCCTGTAATTTGAATAATTTTCTGTTCTCTGGGCCTCAGGAGCAGTGGGAATTCAGATGCTCTGCCAGGTGGCAGACCTTGCTGGCCAGGCTTCAGCTCACACTCTGCAATAGCTGGCATTAACCATGCCCAGCAATCAGCCTGATACCACTCTGTGGTGATCACCTGTGCTTCCTTCCAGACTGAGATTTGACTGGTTTGTGCTTGTTTAGAGAGCAATCGCTTGGGGGACCAACTTGCTATTCTGCCACTTAAGACTCACCTGTGGTTCAGGGTCATTTTGTATTTGCTTTAGGCTCTTATTCGTTTCTCTTCAGGAGTGACAGCTGAGCCCCCCTCAGGAGTGCACAAAATGAGGTGACTAATGACATGTTGGAGGGGATTTTTCTGATTATTAAAGTCATGTGTGCCTGAGAGGCTGAGCCTGGCTGGGGTATAAGGTCAGCTGGCATTTCAGTTTTACAGCAGTAAGGAGGAGCCTGTGACCTACTCTTTTTCCTTACAGTTTTTGTACTGCAGAGCTAAGAGGTGATGCTCATGCCCTAGCAGCACTGCTCAGTGCCAAGGAATTTAAAAACCCAAGCCAAAATCAACCTACAAAATAGCTTTTAAAGTTTTTTTGCTTGTTATTCTCCTGAACTGATCAGGAGGGCAGACCTGGCTTTGGCCCTTGCAGAGTACCCATCACCACATTGGCAAAAGGACAGGAGCTGTGGACCAGCTCAATTGCACCCTGCTGCATGGGCATGGAGCACCACTTGTCTGGGTCAGAGATGTCTGCAAAAGCAGAGGGCACTGGGCTGTGGTGTTTTAACCCAGAGATACCTGGAGCTGTTGAGCTGGGGAGGTATCAAAAGCTTCAGCCTCACCGCTGAGCTCTGGCTGGAGCCTTGCTGGCTTGTGGGAGTGCTGCCTTTGGGGGTAGCTGATTCCCTTCCTTAATTCAGCCTGCGCTGTAAAAAGGGCCCAAGGTGGGACTTGGTCAAGCAGAAGCCTGCAGCTGCAGCGTGCTGCACAATAACCACTTTGTGCAGCAGCCTGACCTCATCTGCCCACTGTGCTGCAGCTGCACCCCTGCCCTGCACCTTAACCCCTCCACGCTCTACCTGCCTGAGCAGTGGTGGGGCAGGGGACAGGCTTTGTTTGGCAGCTGGCTGGTGGTGAAGGATGCTCCTCCTGGCCCAAACCTGGCTGCAGGGGCTGGTAGAGAAGGAGGTGAGGCAGGTTCCTTGCTCTCAGACACCCTTCCAGGAGAGAAGGGCCACTGTGCCATGCTCCACCAGCCAGCTTGACACCTGCACTGGGAGTGACATTGGGCTGGAGCTCACGCACTGGTGTTGCTTCGGCACTGGCATCCACTTCACCTCCCTATCACAAGAAGCATCTTGTTGAGGCCACTTCAGCCCTCAATTTACTGGGCCATGGAGCTGCTTCATTGCCCTTCTGTGTTTTTTGGGGTTTTTTTTTTGGTCTTTATGTACATCACATCACTGGGTGTGGTTTCTCCCTTCAGATCAACCTTCTGCTATGACTTTGAGTGCAGTTTCTCCTCACATTGTAATGTTTCCCTCATTCAGTTCTTTTTCCAAACAAAACAACGTCATCAGTCCATTTCTATATTTGCTGTGATAGACACCTGAGCTTTGTCTGCCTTCTTCTTCCTGGAAGACTCTGGACAACTGGGAAGCTGCATGAATAGATTAAACTGGTTTGAAAAAAATGGTTGTAGTTAAAGTGCATTCAACTCTACACAAGCCCTTATGTTTAAAACTGCAACCAGATAATAAAAATAAATAATAATAATTAAAAAAACCCCACCAGGAGACAAACGAGCTGTTTCTTTGTTCTATGGAGGTAGTGAAAATTAAATAATTATAAAAATAGAAATGTGCATATAAAAAACAGATGTAAGAGTAAAAGGTGTTTATTAATGTATAAGCTGACATTTGCATTGTACACTGATTCAAGAGATTGTTCAAACTCTTAAATATTTGAAAATTGTGCTTTGATGCTTGCCTTTAAACTATTCATTGCTAGAGTTTTATTTACTTATTTTTGAAATGCAGTAGTGACATAAATTCATCCTTCTTGAGGATTTCACTAATCCTAGAATGACCTTGCATTAAGAATACCTATATTTCGTTTCTTAATATGTATTGCGGTCATCTGGATGATCCAGTTTGTACACACTAGTTCTGGATACAGTAGCTTGTGTGCATAGGAAAATAAATGTGTGCACCACTTAGCATCCAGGTTAGTTCAGAACTGCTCAAGTCAGTGTTAGAGGACTTGAAGCACTCCTGCTTCACTGGAATGGCTTCTGAAGCCAGGCTGGACTAGCAGGGGTGGTGGTTCATCTCTGCTGTTAATGTGGTATTTTGATGTGGCAGTGATGTGCAGCAAAGCAACACATGCCAGTTCAGGGGTTTATTACTGCGTGTCATTCAGTAAATATATAAACCTCTAAGTGATCATTTCCAGTCTCTGCAACTTTGTTTAATCTGGGTCCAGGATGGAAAGAGTCACTGGGTTATGTATGAGCAGAGAGTATTTGTGTAACAGAGGTGAGATTGGTGGGAGGGTTATTAAGTTGAACTGATTCTGCTGTGTTCTGGGAGTTTAACCCCAAAATGTTCCAGTTCAGCCTCATTTTTAGAGTGAGGCATAACTCTTGTGCCCTCAAAAAGACTTTCCACATTTCTTTAGTCATGTAATTTCCTCCTTTTAAGTAGAAGACACAGCAGATCATAAAATAAACTTTCCTTCATGCAAATAATAGTGTTCCCAAGCTGTAGGTTTCAGTTCTGATGCCAGCAGTTCTGTCAGAAACCAACAGGAAGGACTTTTTGATTGAAATAGGGAGGCTGAGCACAGACACTGCCTTTTTTTCTTCCATTTCCTTTTCTGCAGGTGGAAGAAAGTGTCAGAAACCAAACCCTACAGTTTATTCTCAGCTCTGCTACTAATGTTCTCCATGACCTTTGGCAAATCTGTGCTCTTCTTGTCGCAGCTCCCAAAATATAACTTGAGGAAATAAAACTGCACTTCCAGATTAGCCTAGTAGTTAAGAATAATTCCAGGGTTACTAAACGGAATGTGTCACCTTTCTTATAGACCATTCCCCCTGGCTTTAGGCTACTGCAAGTCATGTAGCCAAATAAATGTTATTTCAGCTCTGCCTTATACCTATGTAAATAGGAGTTAATGAGTTGCTGCATCTTGTGGCTGGCTTGTGACATGAGGGTTTCCAGAGGGAGGATAAGGAGAGGCTGCTGTGGAAAGTCCCTGGCTGTTGCTAGGCAGAACTGCATTTTAGCTTCCTCATCCGAAAGTCTGTGCTCAGGTTTGGCAAGGAAAATGAAAACCGAGGGATGGAAAACCATACAAAGACTTTTTGTAAAGGATAGCTTTACTATGCTGGGTGCAGAGTGTGTGGCTACAAGTGAGGTGAAAGCTGATTTGATTAAACAGAATAACATTTGATAACTGGCCTTCTATTAATTCTCTGCTGCAGGATCATGTGGCTGGCTTGCTCTCTGTCCCTCCCTCTGTTTTGTCTCTTATGATTGTCTTGGACCTTTGCAGTGAAGCTGGAAGAGTGTAGCACAAGTGGTCTTGCTCCACTTCCAGGCTAAGTGGAAGTAGGAACACCCAGGAGTTCCAGAGAGCTTCCTCTTCTGAGATTTATGCTCCAGTTTTACACCCTGCGGATGGGGAGGTGTAATGTTTTCATTTTTACTAAGTCCATCAAGAGATGTACCAGAGATCACTATTAATTAACAAAAACTGTTATGTAGGGCATCCTGCTCCTGCTGCACAATGCAACCTCTTTGAACTATAGCAATAGTGCAAATAGTTGTAAGATCCTCATATGATTAAAGCTCATCACAACAGCATTGATAAAGGAGCACCTCTTTTCTGCCAGCGGCGTAGGACTTAAGATACAGCTGAGTGTTTGAATTCCTCTTGGTAGAGTCTGGCTGGTCATCCATCCACCCACAGGCTAGTTCAGACTTTTCAGTCAGTCTTTGTTGTTTTCTTGTAATTGCTGTCTTTGCTGTTCCTCCCTATGCATTTTAATAGAAGGCCAGGATGAGTAAATTTAAAGTCTTGCTGCCTCTGCTGATTTGTAGTTGGGGAATAACGGCTTTTGTTGCACTCTAATAGAGTCATTGGGGGATCTGTGGGTGGGATCTCACTAGGCATTGGACCCCACTAGGCTGCCCTGGAAGATGCTGTACTTGCCCCCTGGCTGACAGAACAGTGTTTAAAGATACTTTTCCTCTTTCAGCAGAGGATCCTGTGGTGCTACTGAGGCACTGTGGAATTTGGTGTCACAGCCTTGCTCCATCCTTCGTGTTTTAGCCAAGTACTTTACAGCAGCATGGAGAAGCTGAGTGTCTTGCCCAAAGTCACGCAGCATGTAGTCAAATGGGATGGAGCAGGGTATGTCCTGCTGTAAGACCACTCTTCCCACAGAGGGTGGGGCTCAAAATCAGGAGTCCTGATTCTCACTTTCATTGGTTGACACTACTTTGTCTCACACACATTTTATCCCACCAGCAGGCTTAGGACTTGAGCTACCTAGCTCAATGCTGTGCTTCCTCATCCACACCAGCCAACACTTCAGAGCAGTCTAGAAGAAAAGCTTACAGAGAGACCAAAACTTTGCATGACCCTACAGGTCCTCACTTGGCCCTTCCCTGCACCCCAGGGTTTGTCAGCCCTACCTCAGTCTCTTTCAATGTGTGATTGCAGGGGGTCTTAAGAAAGGCAGTGACCTCACAGTAAATACCAGCCTTACAATAACTGCCTTGCAGCCTGTCTGGGAACAGAGCCCTGCGTTGTTTTACAGGAATTACCAGAGAATTACTTAGTGGGACAGCACAGGCTTGGGTAGTTCAGTTCAGCAGTTCCCTTTTGTCTCCTGCTGACTGGCTTGTGCAGAGATCTGTTGGATTCCTTTTGGGTTAGAAACCTCAGTGCTCCGCTGACAGGACAGCCTGTGCTGCCAGGTCAGCCCTGTGGCAGAGGTATCAGGCACAGCTAGTGTTCAGCCCTTCGATGAATAACAAAGGCAGCTTTAGGGTTCACCTGCAAAAGGATTAAGAGGAAAAAGCTTAAAATCCTTGCAGCACCTCCCTTTTCCTCCGTGCATGCTTGGACAGTGAAATGCATTTTCCTCAGGCCCCGAACTACCCACATAAAAGTTTCAAGACTTGCTGCAGTGCCTGTCCCTCTTCCAGGCATGTAAGTGGTCTGAGAGCTGGGTTTTAGATCCAGGAGGCTGGTGTGCATAGAAATTGTGGGTTTTCAACCCCCTCTCCAGGTTTTGGGCAGCTGTGTGGATTGGTGCTGGAAGGACATGCTCATGGGGTGTAGAATGTCAGAAGGTGGGTAGAAGAGTGTGACTTCTCTCTCTACCCCCCAGCAGTTCTTTCTATGGGGGGAAAAAAAAAGAGGTATACTTTCACCCGAGCACTGTCTTCAGGTGTTTGTTTGTTTTTTTTTTTCCCTGTGTTCTTTGGGGGTTGTTTGTGTATTTGGTTGGTTTTAAGCTTTTTTTAGTTTCCAAGGCTCCCTTTACTGTGTTGCTTTTATCTTGTCTTCTACTGAAAAAAGCAGGAAGACTACAAACAAAAGGAGAGAGGAAGTAGAAAGGTCTCGCTATTTATTTACTATCCATGTGGGTAAGATGAGATGTCTTTCCACAGGTCTTCTGTGTTAAGAAATTAATCTGAAAAACACTTCAGTTGCTTTGTTAAAGTGTGGACGGGGTGGAGTGTTTTCCCACACATCACACAGCTTTCCAACTGGAAAACGGTAGAAAACAATCAGAGCTAAGAAAATATTATTTCTTTCAAAAGCTGTTGGAGAAGTTTCTTCCTGACATGCCTCCACCACCAAGTTTGTCACTATGAAAAATGTAGCTGAAGTTTGTTGTTTTTTTTTTTTTTACACAAAAAGTGTTCTCTCTTGAAGCCTTGTTTTTCTGCTTTGAGTTGTTTTTTGGAAATTTTTTGAGGGGAAAGAATGATTTTATTCACTTGCCAATTTTCAAAGCACTGCCTTAGAATTGGGATAGAGCTGCAACTCACCTGTTTATTTCTGTAGTTACACAGAGTAATTGCTATTTTAAGTATATCCTGTTTGCTAAATTGTGCAGTTCATATGTTATGACAACTTTAATGGCTCTTACAGTATATAGCAAAGAGATTTAGGACTGTGGCCAGGTGCTTTTTACCTTGTTTTTTAAATTCTAAATAAATAAACATAATGAAAATAAATAATGGGAACATCCACATTTATATTAATTTTTTTTTTCTTCATAAAAGGAAGATACATTCACCTGCTTCCGGGCAGAGTATAACCACTAATTGACTGAAATTAGGAAGAAACTTCCTTTTAGGCAGTTGTTCCATCTTCTTCTCTGTGGAATTTCTTGTACATTCTTTTGAAACCCAGGGTGTCAGCCACTGCCAAAGGACTGTGCAGGCTGGGTGAGACAGTCTCAGTTTAGGCTGATTACTTGATGGCCACCTCTGGTAATTCTTAGTCTTTCATATCACAGTTAACCATCCATCCATCTTGTTTGCTAATTAAATATTGATGAAAAGAGACTCCCTGCAACCTCCCTCCTTCTGTTCCCTCATGCTACTGCTACTAATCCCTGGATTCTACTTCTCTTTCAGAAGATGCTGCTCAAGAAGAATTGCGGAGCAAAGACTAGAGTTATTAAAATTCATGTAAGTTGCCCTTTCCTGATGCAGTTCCTTCGTCTTTACACATATATCTAAATGTGGTGATTCTCTTGGAACATCTATGCCCGGAGGATAGATATTTCTGGACGTTCCCTGTGGCTTAATCACTTGCATAACAAGTCGCTAGTCTAGAGTATAGACCGTAGTTGCAATTTAGGTTAAGTGCTGAGGGGGCTAATAATACACTGGCTTTCGCATTTTGGAGGCTATGGGTTCAAAACTTCCTTGGAGTGAAAGTCTACATCCCCTGCTGTGAGCTTATACAGTTATGCACAGCTGTCCTGTAGGGTGTCATTTGGATCCTTCTTGGCCGAGGGAAGTGCTGATTTGAGGTAACAAGTGGTGTTTGGCAGATAGCTGCAGAAAAGGGACTGTACCTGCATGGTGCACTAGTGTCTGCAGAACTGTATGGGCTATGGGAATGGATAATGGCAAATGAGAGAGCTAGATTGCTTGGATGGCTTTGTAGCTGGGATGACACTGCAGTGTCTGAGCATCTCCTGTGCTTGAGCACACACATGCCTAGCAGGGCTCGGTTTGCTCAGCTCTCCTGCTTGTAGTTTGTGCTGCCTGCACCTCTGAGTCTTTGTCTCTAGTACCCCATCCCGACTCTTCAGCCAATCCCTGTCTCTTTTGTGGGTACCTTCGCTTTCTTTTGGTAAATGCTGTATGGTGCTGCAGGAGATGTGTGTGTGACCTTGCACACAACAGCCAAAACAAGTGCCTCAGTCCACCGAGCCCCATATGATCCTCCACATGTTTGTGATACACAGGCAAAACCAGGTGAGGGTGAAGAAAACAGATATCCTTTGTGATAGAACTGCTACTGTCACTGCAGTAATTATAGCCAGCACTGATGCTATGCTATGTTTTAGTGCAACTTGTTTATCACCTTCTTTTATTGCGTTGCCCCATGTGCCTTTGCTCCTTTTTCTGAGTGTCCCTGGACTACAGCTATTTCCAGCACTGTTTTATGGCAGTCCCCCCCCATCTCTGAGGTTTCAGCAACACCTCAGCGGAATGGTTTCACCCGATACCTTGAGCTCATTATCGCAGTTTACTCTTCTGTCCTTGGAGAATCTGAGAGGCAGAGTTTTATCCCTTTGCTCCCTACTAAGCCCATGTCAGCTTGCACTAAAATAAACAGCAGAAACTGAGAGCACACTCTTCTGACAGATGGCACAGAATCCACACTTCTCTGTCTGGCCTTGCTGATCTGGGTGGGACAGTGCATCTCTACCTGAGGCACTCGTGTGGTTTCCATGACAATAGCATATGATACTTTACAGTCTTCTGTTGGTCTGTCACGGTGGCAGAGTTGTTAGGTAAAGGAGCATTTTCACTTCCATTTTTCAAATGGTTGCAAGTGCCCACTTTTGTATATCCAGCTTAGAAAGGAGGCAGCAGGTCCCTGGCAGAATACCTTGCCAAGGTGTCTCAGCTCTGAAAGCAGCTGGGAGAGGTTGATACCTCTGAAGAATGATGCTGTGCTCTCATCATATAAAGGGAAATCTCAGTCTAGCCAGTAAGACATGCTTGGCACGAGGTTCCTTCTCAGTGTTGCTCAGCAGCAGGACAAGAGGTAACAGGCACAAATTGAAATGTAGGAAGTTCAGGTTGCCCAGAGAAATTTCCATCCACGAAAATATTAAGGCATGCTAGGGCATGATCTTAGGCAATATGCTCTTACTGACCCTGCTCTGAGGAAGGGGGTTGAACTAGACTGTCTCTGGAGGTGCCTGCCAACCTCAACCATTTTGTGATTTCTGGCTCTTGCCCACCACTCAGTAATGGAGTCAGAGTACACCAAAGAACTTAGTTCACTTGGGAGGGCTATTCTGAGGCCCTACTGAATGTGGCCTTTTGCAAAGGATGATAGCAGGAGGCAAGCTGAGAGGCTTGGTTCTCTGTTGCTGAGGGTCTGGTGACACAGGTTCGGTGTTGGGACTTTGCCATTTTGGTGAAGGTGGAGGAAATTAAGACAGATCTCTCATAGCGAAGGGGTTGATGAGCTGTTACAGGAGGAACCAGGCAACTATCTGTGTGCCTGAACAAGAAACATCACCATGTGAACCAGTTTGCTTGTGTCACTCTAGCCATGAGAAGCACAAGTGCTCCTGTTTCAGCATAGGTAAAGAGCATGCAATCTCTTTCTGAACTGAGGTGGGCTGGATGAAATGCAGTGAGTGAAGTGATCTGAGGAGAAGGCAGGCTACCTAACAATTTATGCCAGGGGTCTGAAGCAAGGATACCTTGTTTCTCTCCCCAGTTCTGCTGCTGACTAGCTTTAAGGAGAAAGGATTACACTTATTCCCTCCTGTACGAGGATGAGGATGATGATGGTGACCTGCTAGTAACATCAATGAAGCACTTTCATCTTGTTTTTGCTGAGGACAGTCTCTCATGTGGTTGTGAGATAATGTATGCTTCTAAAAATACCCTCCTCCTGGCTTATATTTTGGTTGTCTTGACATCTCAGGGCTTTGCTGCCACGTCAGGGTGCAAAGTTTTGCACTCTCACGCATGGTCCCAGCTATGCTCTTCCTTCTTCTGCTGGAAGAGTCTCCCATGGGAAGGTGAGATGGAGGGGCAGTGTCTTTGCCCTCTGGCACTGAAACACAGTTTCAGCCCTTGGAAATGTTCATGGTCCTTGGGAGTCTTTCTCAAACAGGTGACCTAGGTTGGGTTTTGTTTCTCCATGTGCTGTTTTAACACTAAGGTGTCACCTTGTCATTGTGCCCTGTACAATGGGTGAGCTCAAGCAGCATTAGGCTACAGCCTTTCCAATTGCTCAGCAGTTCTTAAGCGGGATGATGGGACAGTGATGTGACAAGTCTAAGAACCTAGACAGATTAAGGCAGAGATTAATAAACTTCACAAATGTGCAGCACCTCAGTCATATGTGAAATGTTTTCAGGAATAGCAGCTGTGAGAGGTCAGGGCCTACAGTGAAGACAAAATTATATTTAAAAAATCTGCTTCTCTTCCCCCCCCAGTAAAGGATAGTGGATCAGGAGAATTGGCCCCCGCAGGCAGGCGAGCAGAGATAAATTGGAGGTGACAGCATGTATATGAAGTATGAATTTCATTTCTACATAATAGATACATGTAGCATAGCATGTGTTAGTGCAAGGTGAGGGGCAGGTATGGGCCTACATGAGTGTTGCACAGTCCTGTGAGCAATGTGTATGTGCAAACCTGGGCACTGGTTCCCCAAAGTGTCAGCCAGTGTAATGTCTGTAACTGGAAGCAGGGCACTAGATATGGGTAAGGGGTACACAGATGTGTGTGGGTATTTTAGCATCCAGACCCTGTTTGTTTAGTGCAGTCAGGTGTTGCATGGAGACACTTCCTCAGCGCTGGAAGGAGGATGACTGTACGTGCATGTGCTTGCAGGGTGTAACTGCCTCTGCCCTGGACTAGGCTTGGTCAGCTGTACCCAGCTCTGAATGCAGAGACCCACCTTCCAGAGTCTTTCTGTTACACTACAAGTCTTCGGTTCTCCAGGCCCTCTTGGGATGAGGGTTACAAGTCTGTCATCTGGCCCTATTCTTGTTCTTCTTTCACAAACTCTTACATGCAGTCTCTGAATGGGATCAGTGGAGCTGGGCTTATCTCAGCAGCAGTAGGTGGGTACAAGACACAACTGGTAAGCCCCTAGGTATCTTGAGAGCTCTTGTTTGGGCAGGTAGAGAGGGAGTAAGGATTTCAAGGCCAATCTGATAATGTGGCTGATCACAGAGATGTTTTCTGCTATGTAAAAATAAAATATGAATTTTAAATCAGAACACAAACCTCTTGTGCTGTTGCCTTGATCTTATCAATGTTAAGAACACTCTCTGCTGGGACAGGGGCCAGATCCCTGCAACGACTTCCCTGTCTCTTATCTCTTGTGTCCGCATCCTAAAAGGCCACTGCAGAAACACACTGGTTTTTCTACTCTTAAGAAAAAGGCCCTTTTCAGCGTGGAGCTGTGCAGGAGGCATGCTAGCCTGAGCCTTCTTGGCAGAGGCACAAGTTATTCACAAATGCAAGGCATACTAGGTGACAGAGCAATCTTGGTACAAACCTCTGGTTCTGGCTGCATGGCAAAAAGTAAAGATCTCTAAAAAATCAGATGACTCTTTATATATGTATACATACATGTATACACACACATGTATGTTGCCCCTTCCATTGCAGGCTCCCAAGGTGCTTTGAAAGCATTGCTAAATATAGCATCCTAGAGGCAGATAAATATCATTATTGCAATTTCAGAGTGAGTTAAACTGATAAACCAGAAGAATCATAGAATAGAATCATAGAATCAT
>NW_010110911.1:0-8919 GCF_000699245.1 Pterocles gutturalis
CGAACTCAGCATCCGTGTCCTCCCCAGCAGGAGAAGCTACACTGCGTGGTATGATTTCTGTTTTGCCAGTATAAAATTGAGTGTGACCCGAATGGCATGGGTTGTCTTACTAAAATAATGTATCAAAGTATTTTTTGGTAATTATTACTTAATTTTATTCTCAGACAAATGCCTGAGAACTTTTAAAATAATATTTCTCGCAGGTTGGTAAACTAGGGAGTTCAGATAACCAAGATGGCCCAAGCAAGTGCTGTGTTGTAGCTTGCTGCTGTGCACCTGAGTGCTTTGAGAAACCTGTATATCCTGCCTGATTGTTTAAAAAAAATATTAGCCTTCAACCTGTGTTTCATTCCAGATGCTGCTGATCAGCAGCTGTCTTAAACTCTGCTGTGCAGGGAGCCCCTTATATTACATCTGGTGTTGGAGAGCAAAGAGGACTGAGTGGGAATTTTTTAATTTAAGGGATTAAATCATGTCACATTTTAGCAAGAGAGAGAGTAAGCAAAGGGCAACAATGTATTTGCTTGGCCAAACTGGAATAGGAAAACTGTATTTGTAAGATTTTTTTAAAATTTTTTAAATTTTTTTAAAATACCAAGTAGAGAGGTGGGTTTGTTGCCTTCTCATTCTCTTATCCCCAGGCTAATCTTCATGTAGTTCCCGGGATTGTGAGACACATGTTTGCACTGGCTGTATGAAGTCATAGTTTAAACATCTCTTCAAAGTTGACACGTAAAGCAGAAGGGACATTAGCAAAATTAGGTTGAAAAGCTGAGGCTGTGGTTACTTCCACAATACTCAGTATTTTGAAGAGATTGGTTTGTAACCCTGATGTCATCTTGTTCTTTATTAGGAGTTTCTGTTTTGATAGATAACTTGAGGGACTGATACTTGGTTTTCGTTTTATACCATTCACTGTAGTACTTGGTAAATGTTGAAACTTTAACTTTAAAAAAAGTAAAAGGAAGGCACAGAACAGGTGGCTGCTGTGCCAGAGATGCTGCCAAGCACTGTGAAGACCTGAGATGTGTTTGCATCCCTTTTCAGGAAGGGGAGGGGGGGAAGATGAAAAAGCATAGTAGTAATTTTTAAATTGAACCAGCTGTCCAAAACTAGTCAGTGGTAAGAAATGAAAAATGCAACATAATTTAAGTATTGAATGTTAAATATCAAGACTAGAAATGTTCATGCTGGAAGTTATGATAATGACCCTTTTGAAATCTATGAAAGGGTGTTGATTTCTTAAACTCACTCTTCAGTAAAGCAGAGGTGAGGATGGTCTTCAGTCGCGCAGTGTCCGTGCAGCAGAAGTAGCTGTGACCGGGAGCAGTTGATCAGCATTCATCTCTGTAGTTTAGTCACAATGGGAAACTTTTCATTTTCTAAAGAAAACAGGTCAGTGGTTTTTAACAATATAGATGTGGAATATTTGATACTACAAATACCATCACAAAAACTTACTGAGTTTAGTCATCTTTCACTGCTGTCTTGTTCCCTCTTCAGTCTGTCAAAGCTGCAGTGTGAGTATGAGAGTGGTGTGAAAGAGCAACGCCTCTTCTGAGGGAAGGGGTGGGTTACCACAACTACTGTTCCTGTGGACACACTGCGCCTGTAGCCATGCCTGTCCTGTACCAGCTCCTGTGTTGGTCCTAGCTACGTGGCTACTCTGAAACGCACACTGGACTGAGTACACAGTTCCCTTTCTAATAAACCTTTCCACACTTCTTCCTTGTCTATTGGGAAGACTGCAGGACTACTGAAAGGTACAAACATTTACTGATGTATTACCATGCCTCCAGTGCAGCAGTTTAGTCCTGTGTAACCTGGAAGAGGAACAAACTTGTGACAAGTTCTTTTTAGAAACGTCTATAGACTTCACTGAAATCCTGATGAAAGCTGTGTCCTGTAAGGAAGGCAGCCAGCCTTTTCTGTGCTTCAAGAAAACAAAGAGGCTTGTGTCATTGTTGGGAAGACTGTGCACCGGGTCTTAGCCCTACTTTGTGTGAGTGGCGTGACTCCAGCACTAATCAGATACTTAAGCCTGAAATTCTTTTTCTTTGTGTGCTGCCTTTTGTACCTGCAAAGTTCTCTGGCATCTTTCAGGTGTTGAAAAAGCTTTTTGGCTTGCAGGACGTGGTCATAAAAAAAGAGTAAAATCAGAAGATGCTACCTGAGACCTATTTTAAAGCTTGGAAGAATGGCTGTGGAGCCATGTATGGGAATTGGCTTGGCTGGAGAAGAACAGTCATGGGTTACAAATGAACTTCTTCATATTGCTTAGAAATAGCAGTTATTTCCTTGAGTTTTGCAGTCTGGAGATGTGTGTCCACAGAGCCTTAGCCCTGTAGTTGAAAGCTTAAGGGAGAGATTTTTGGATGGCGAGTGAGGGAAAGGCTGAATAAGTAGCTTACCGGAGCAGGAACCAACAACAATTTTAGATCACTTTTTTCTTTTTGGTATATGAACAGGTGTGTAGGTGGTATATACGATAAGGAAAGTGAGTACTGGCTACTGACTCAGCAGAGGAATTGGCTCACACGGCTGCAGAGGCACTGAGGGTGACTGGCTGCATAACTGAGCTCCGCGCTCGCTCAGCTGGTGCGTGCGTGGTGGTAGCTGATTGCTCCTATGTACGGTGTGGAAAAGAAAAGGGGTGATCCTGGAGGGCAGCAGCATTGACATGGACAGACACAGACGTGAGTGGTGAGGAGGCAACCTGGACATTGTAAGACCAGCAGAGGTTTACCAGATAGGAGGCAGCGGTTGAGAAATCTGGTTGCAAAGTTACAGTAGTAGTAGTATATGAGACAAATATTAGGATATATGACTGCTTAAAGGATGATGTAGATGCAAGAGAAGCTGGCTATGAGTTAAGGCTAAAAATTATGGAGTTTGGAACCATGATAGACTGGAATTTCTAGAGCATCTCACAAAAAAGCAAGAAAATCAAGCTTGTCTTCAAATGGTCTGAAATTCCTGTGTTCTCGAATAGATATATTTACATTATGTCCTGTGAAGTAAGAGGAAAATAATAACAACATGTCAGGTCCACTAATAAAACCCAGCTTCCTTTTGATATCAAGATACTGATCCAGAATCTACATTCCACTATGTGTACAACAGTACCTGGGACAGGAGGAGTATCTAACAGCCATGCAGTTCCTGTTGTTGTTAGTCTCTGTACTTGGCAGGAATGAACGCTGCTCTGACCTGAACCAAGCTGGCAGCAATGGAGGCAGCTCAGCAATTAAGGCAGTTTTCTGGAGAGTTGTCCTCAGTGAAGAAGTCATTCTGTCTACATCGTGACTGGTATCTTTTACATCAGTTTTGTCATAACTTAGTATTTAGTCTTCAGTGTGTGGATAAAACCAGAACCAGACCTTTGTAATATTTTTGTAGTACAGTAACATAACTTCTGGTTTCTGGGTTATTATGGAGCAATCTAGATTGGACAGGGGCTCTCCTGAGGTGATTTGGATCAGTTGCCTGCTTAGGACCTACTTAAGTGAGGTTGTTCAAAGCCCTTTGACTTTGTATGCTGTTACAGCCTTCCCTTCTGAAGTGTGCTTCCTACTTCTGTTCTTGTTATGGAATGATTTACAGCCACCTGTGGTCCCGATGGGGAAATTCTTCATTATTATCTGGCTCTTTTACCATACCTTTTGTTTGCTTCTGGTAAAAACTGTCCAGTCATAACTTCTGTTTCCTTCCAACTAATCTGTTCTTTGCCCTTGTGTGTGTTACCTACAGATTCTGCTTGGTCTTCCAAGTGGGTGTTTTCCTGGACTTAAAAGATCAGCTACCACAGTCGTCTACAGCCAGCAACTTTCTGCTGTGTGTAACAAACGTGAAACAATCCAAGTAAGCCAAACCTCTCATTTTTTTTTAAATTTTCTTAGTGCCTGAGACTTTTTTCCCCCATGTTTCTGTGCTGTACTCTGCACTTTGAGGCCTACTTAGGTAATGTCTTTCAAATTGAGGTGTAGAGCTTATTGGAAAAAGCTTGGGCAGTGGGGATATGTGAAGGACATTGTATCCAGGAGAAGGTGATTGGGCTGGGAATAGAGCAGCAGGAGTTGAGTCTGGCAGGAGTTTCTGAGACAAGCTGCAAGCTTTCAGAGTTGGATGGCAGTGGCAGGGAGACAGTAGCTTCACTCTTGTGCTCCTGGCAACCATGCACATCTGGTTTTGTTCTCAGTGTGTCTGCTCCCTTGCCCAGCTGAAGCCCCTCACGTGCCATGCTGTTTTGCAGCCTTCCTCCAGCCCCGCTTCTCCTGCCGGCTCCTCTGCTCTGCTCCCAACACATGGTGCCCATGTGTCTTCGTCCTAGGTAGCACCTGGTATATCCCTGCTTGAGATCTGCTGTCTTGCACCCAAATGTGAATTACTGAATTTACATACATCTTGTTTTTTTTCACCCTATATATATACCATTCAATAAAAGTCCCCCCCAAAAATGAAAACTGCTAAGAAATATAAGAAAATAATCACTTCTTATGCTCTTATAAAAACTATACTTTTTTTATTATATTGCCACCTTGTTCATCAGTTGGATAGCCAAATAAAGGCTTACCTTGTTTTCTTGTCCTTGCCTTGTCTTGCATCGCATCTTTGATAGCATGTTGTAGCTCTCAGTAAAAAATTCTCTAGAAAGCAGTTTGATGTACTGCGTTCAGATAAATTCACATTCATGTGAATGTGACACATGACTTAGAGTGGAAGATAAAAATAAACTATGTACTTCTTTTCTAAGTCATCCTAATAAATTTGTGTAACAGAAATGTCCCGCCTCTTGCTAAGAGTGCATGTGTATTGATTCTGAGTTTTGGAAGGATGCTCTATGAAACTAAAGCCAGGTGGTCTGAGATATTGGGTCTGGTTTCACAATCTGCTTACGTTCCCTGGCATGAATTTTGTTGTCATTCCCCTTGTACCACTAGCATTTATGCTGTTATGTGGGCTGTGAGACTAGGGAACTGATATGACCGAAAACTCACTCCATAGCAGTAGGCAGCTGAAGTGGCAAGTTGTATCTTCTGGTAGAAATAATCTTAGATTGATTTATGACATTTGCTGTTGCACTGTTTTAAGGATATACATTTCTTTTGATAAAAACAGGGAAGTTGTAAATCCATACCAAAGAATGAAAATGTTCTTAGTTCAAACTTTCATATAGCTAGCTATGCTTATCTTTTATAAAAATGTCTTATGACAGACATACACTCTGATTTAAACTAAAAATCATATTTTCTTTATACTAAAGTTTGTTTTGGAAAGACTTCAAGCAAAACCAGATGTAATTATTTAGTTTCCGGGAAGCCTATTTAAAGGCAAGCAGAGTGTTTCTGGTCTGTGCCTGAGTGGCTAAGGAAGATTTCAGATAAGGAAAATTGTTCTGTAAGGTAGTAAATGTATTTGCTCTTCCCTTCTTAAAGTGAGCAGTACTTGCTATTGCATTAAAAGCAGATGCCAGGCTCAGGTTTGGCTGGACAGGGGGAGAGGGGTGACTCTACAGTTTCTTCCATCTTCTCCAGCCTCCTGGGAGCAACTCTTCTGTGCATGTTTCTCCTCATGTGGTGTTTTAGTGTGGGGACTGTGCAGACCTTTTTTTCTCCCCTGCTGATAAGGGGCAGATAAAGTATTTACCCACAGTTATCCCTGAGGTGCTGTTTCTGTTACCTGTGTACTGCTGTGGAATCCATTTCTACTGGACTCTTGTGCAGGTCAGGAAACCAGCTGGGATTAAAAAAATGGTTGCCTAATGATTCATCTGTAATTGTTGGGTAAGGCATGAATGACTTGACTTACCTTTCTGCTTTTGACTTGTTCCCCCTCCTGTTTGTGTGGTTTTGGGTTTTTGGTTTTTTTGTTTTTTTTTTTTTTCTCATTTGTCTTTGGGCAAAAGGTATTTCTCTGCATTCTTAGAATACATATTTGCATCCTGTCTTCAGTAAAAGGCTGCAGTTTTAAACTATGTGGTATTAGCATACCCATCTGGGCAATATCAACCGTTCTCATAAGACGGGGGATGCATCCTATGGTGAGAAAATGATAATAAATACCTGTTCACTTTTGAGCGTGGAGAGGACAATTTGTAGTTATGGTGATTATCAGTGGGTGAAGATGCATGAAGGGTATGTGAGCCAGACTCTGACCCTGACTGGTCTGCACTGTGAATGGAGTGGGAGGAGGGAAGGGGAAGATGACTGCAGCCTTGTAGCTTTATCCACCTGTGTGTTTGGGAGCATGACACAGATAATGGTGCCTTAACGTTCTTACAGTAAATCTGCCCCTTGGGAGGAAGGCAATCTTGGATACATTTCCCTTCCTAGAACAGACAATGGCATAAGTTAGTGTCTGGATGTGTGTTATCTGGCAGATGTAGTAGGTATAGGTTATCCCAGGGCAGCCTGTTGTTTTGGGCACTAAGAAAGACCTGGGTAGCTTCTGGACTGTGAGAAACATAGTTTTTCTTATTTTCTCTGCAATGCCTGTCTTCATGTGGATGAAGAAGGTCAGAGTAACAGTCTTCTTCATCTACACCAAGTTTTACAGTTTGATATTTCAGTTAGCATTCTGAAGAAGTTGCCCAGCTTTTTACAAACCCAAGTTGTGGGAGGGTGTACTGAGGAACGCCATGCAGCTATTTAAAAACCTGTGTAGGTTATAGCTATATTTTAATTAATTACATAAATGTTATTGGGCGATTGTCTTGTCTGATGAGACATAACCCTGCTGAATCCTGCAATGCGTATCTGTGTCTGAGTACACTTCTAGTTTCAATCAAAGTTTTGTCTTGGATGATGTTAGTCAGATGCGAGCCCTGAAACTCCTGATAGAAGGCTGTAAGAATCTTGGCTGTATAATGAATGCTTGGTTAGTAAGTTCTTCAGATAAGTTACCTTAGAAGTTTTCATTCACTTAATTCACTTTCTCCAATAGTAAGATAAAAGGAAAGTTTAGCCAGGTGTTGTGCTTTTTTTTTTTTTTTTTTTTTTTTTTTTTTTCTAAAGCAAAGGACATCTGCAGCATTTGTGTACAGCCTACAAATTCTCTTGCCGTGTTAAAGTTGGCGGTTCTGGGTAGGGAGCAAATGCAGACCCTGCTTCTGCTTTCGGATTGCTGGATGGAGTTAGAGTTTAGGGATTAAAAAGAGGGGGAGCATTTGAATTAACTGAAATACAATTTTGCAAAATGCAAAACCCTGCAGAAAACTGCTGCACACCACTGAGTTTTACTAAGTATTCAACAGTTGCAAAAGGCTTCCATTCCCCAAAATTCCTGTGGCTTTAGTACAGCTGTAAAAGTAATGTCGAGCTGTGCTGCACTCTCCATTGAAGAGAAGGGTTTCCATGCATCATTCTGTATGTAGAATTTGTTACTTATCTTCCTGGTCTCTCCAGGTAGCGTAAGTGACTAATCTGGTTTCATTTGAATAGAGTGATTTGTGAATGCTGTGAATTTTTACCAGCCTTCTCCCTCCCTTTATGCCAACTTTTTTCTGTATGTGGAGTGATAGACCTCTGCAGAAGGGAATGAACGAGAAGGGTGCTTTGTCCCATTCCGATGTTCCAGTGTGTGCTTATGAAGGAAATGATTTACGCTGAGAAAAGTGCTCACAGCTCTAAGTATTTGTGATTATTTCTCTTGAGAGAATGAACAGAAAAATCTGTAGGAGAAAGCTGCTGCTTTTGCTGCTTTATTAATTCTTCTCTGGAGTGCAGTGACTCATCTGACCAAAGTTAGAGTGCAGCTGGGCACAGTGAGTCGATGTCCACCTTACCGTTGTGCCCCGGAATACGAGAGGTCTTTTATGAAGAGCAGAAGAATGACGTGGGATGGGTAGCTGAAGCCATTGGACTTTACCTTACCA
Organism: Pterocles gutturalis; assembly: GCF_000699245.1. Classification (NCBI taxonomy): domain Eukaryota; kingdom Metazoa; phylum Chordata; class Aves; order Pterocliformes; family Pteroclidae; genus Pterocles; species Pterocles gutturalis. Next base: position 7,874 of record NW_010110911.1, read on the forward strand.
CATACATTTCTAAGAACTCGAAGCAAAGGAGTAGTGAGACTCTGGAAACAGAAGCTGGAACTGCTCAGTTCTGTGTCCTTAGTGGCATTTGGATCTGAAACTTCCAGATGTAAGTGGAAACTTCTTGTGTATCAGTGTAGAAGGCCTGGTCTTGCATTTAGTGTGCTTGTTGGTGTTTGTACATCCTGGTCTGAGATAACTTTAATGTTGCCTAGTGCTTTGCATATGTGCTACCTCCAGATAACTTTTTAGTGTATTTGATTTCCCTGTTACCTGTCCTATCCTTTGTCTTTTCTTGCAGTCAGGTGCCTGTCAGCGAACAGTCTTCCCTCTTGAATTATGTGGGAGCAGCATTTGAGAGTCTGCTTTAAGAAAACAGAACTTGTAGGTTCAGTTTCTGCTTCTCCCATCAGCTTGCTTTTGTGTCTGTTTATCTTTCAATTAGTGAATTGCTGCTGTTTTGTAAGTGGCTGGGTACAACTTGCAAAGGTTTTAGAAATTCAAATCTTCCCTATCTGATATGGATGCTTAAGATTCTCTTAAGATTCTTTTTATATGATCTGGGGTTGGTTTGTCCTCTTTGTAATCAGGCGTCATGCATTAGTTGCTCTTCCCAGACATCTCTGTATCAGTGGTATTTTATATAAGAATGTATTTGTAAAACATATTGTGGTTAAAGTTTTATAAGCTGCTCTGTACCTATTTGTAGTGAGCAAAGTGCAAATGGAGACCATGGAGAGTCTCTTTGTGCCTTGAGAGATTGCATAGGGAAGTATAACATACAGTTTACTTACTAACTCAGGCTGTAAGTCTTGCCTAAGCTAAAATAAAATGCTGAAAATCCTTTCTAGTGTCCCTCTCACCTTTGTTTTCATTACTATCTAGTCCTTGGGTTAATGCTTATTGCCATACCAATTTACTGCAATTACTACCGTATCTGAAGCTTGAATAAGTTTGATGCTCAGAAACTCTATAATCATGATTGGTTTGTTTGGGTTTGGTTTTTTGGGTGGGGGCTTGGGGGTTGTTTCCCCACCACCACCCCC
>NW_010110911.1:8948-17338 GCF_000699245.1 Pterocles gutturalis
GTTGTAGACCCAGGCTTGCAATGTGCTGTAGGGGCAGGGGCTTGGTGTGTGGGTTGGGCCTTACTTTCTTCAGATGTAGCATCTCACTTCTGAAACTGCATACATAGAAACAGGTGTTTAAAATTAAAAGGCATTGCATTTATTTTCAAAAGCAAGTCTTGAAATAATGGAAAATAATAGAAGAGATATGAAGAGGTTCTCTCATCTACTTAACGCTGAATTACATATATATAATTTCTGATGTGTAACTGTTCTTAAACCTTTCAAGAGGGAAGGCTCTAAAACTCTCTAGACAATTTATCTGGTGCTTAAATAGAGAAAAGCTTACAATTTTAAAGGGTTTTTTTTTGTACTATTTTCCTTAAAATTTACTCTGAGAAGTTTGTTTAGTTGTTCCTCATTGCTACCTGTCTGTCTTCATTATTCTCTCTGGTTAGTTGAAACTAAGGAAACTCAGTTTCTTTGGCTTTCTCAGAAGTCCTCCCTTCTAGCCTATATGATTGTTCTTGGTGCTTTTCTTTGCAATCTGTTCATTATTTGTGTCTTAGATGCTGTACTTCCATGGGGGCTTTCCCAGAGCAGCAACACTTTTCCAGCTGTCCTGCAGATACTGGTTTTGCTTGGGTAGTTCTTTCATAGCTCACTGATAGTAGGACTCCATGTGTTGTTAATTTAGAAGTTCAGGATGCCTTGACCTCAGGGTGGCTGTTAGACGAATGTCTTGAAATGGTATTGAGGAGATGTTTTTTCAGAATATGCAGTGGAAAAGTTCCAGATCTGTGCACAGAGTAGCTACATTCTTTCCTGGGGTGACTCTTGTTGATGCACTTGGGTGTTAAACTGGTGCTTTTAAGCATTGTAGTATACTAAAAACAGCAAACGAATTCTGGACTTCATCCGCACACGTAAACAGAATGGAATGAGGTAGCCCTGGAGAAGGTGATTGTAGATGCATAGTTTCACAACAGTTATCTCTACTTTGGAATAATAAATTCTCTGATAAAGTAATCATTCTAGCTATTTTCAAGGATTATTCAGCCCACTGCATGGGAAACTATTGTCCAATAGGTCATTGCACAACAGTTGTAGGTTGGTTCTCCACTAACTGTTGTTCCTCCACTTTCTGCTGTGACTATGTATTGATTTAGTGTGAAAGAAATCGTGATCTTCCATTTTCTGAGGAACTAAATTCCCCAAAGGCAATTTAAAAATTTAAGGATTAGCCAGGTTTTATGATGAGATTTTTTTTTTTTTTCTCTTCTGGCCCAGAAAGCCAGCAAGGCCTTAATGAACAATGTTACTCTCTTTGATTCTTCACTCTTCTTTTCCTTGTCCTTCTGTGTAGTGACTCTGCATATTGGGCAGCCAGGTTACAGCACACTCTGGATTGTAAAAATCCCCAGCATACCTTGTGGGGAAAGAATTGTTCACTGGTTGGCCTTGAAAGTTTAACCAGGTCTGAACTGTGATCTTTAATGTTCAGCTTTGAATCAGCTTGTGTCTGCACTTAACCACATTCCTCTGGTTTATTTTTGGGAGTAGGTGTCACTTTTGTATAAGGTAGAAAAGGAAGTTGGGCTGTGAACCTTGCAAATAGTCTCCTGAAGCATGTGACTACCAAGCTAGCTAAGTTGTGTGTTTTATTACCCTGCAATACAGTGGTGTCCCAAGATGTGATATGAACAATGGGGAGAATTGTTGAGCTTAGAATGCCTGGTGTCTCACACCACAAGACACTGCATATTTCCAGCAAGCTGCTGGTTTCAAAGCAGCAAGCTTTGAAAATAATGCTATATTGTTGTTGGTATTTTAATTTCTTAACATACTTTTTTTTTTCTTACTTTCTACCCCACCAGTGCAATTTCTCTTATTCCTTTTATTCATGCTAGTTCTATGGTTAATTGTAGTTTCTATATTAGTTTAAGAATATAGAACTAATATTCTAAGTCCAGGTTGCCCTTCCCAGACAGTATTGAGACTTGCATGTATACAGAAGGATCAAGTGTGCAACAACAGAGAATGGGGTGTGGCTCTCAGCTGTCTGATGGTCCTTAGGAGGAAGAGAAAAATGGAGATGTTTAATCAGCATTGATGCTGTGAGAGATTGTTCAACAAAGAAATTGGTGAGCAGAGTTGGTAGGGAGGGAGAAAGAGAGGAAATCTGCATTGAAATCAGTCTTTCCACTTTGGGAAAAGGCAATCGTTAGCATTCTTTTATTCTGTAGTTAAATAACAATTGGTGGAGGAAAGTGGCATTAACAAACTCATTGACACTTGGGTAAGCAGCAAAAATGTCAACCTTAGGCGTATTTGAGAGTTGTAAAAGCTTTGAGTTGGGTTGAATGTGCTTAACTGTTTGGGGTCTATTTTTCCTTCAATATTGTGATAAATGATTTAGTCCCAAAACGGGATGCCAAATAAATTTTCAATTTATTGAGCGAATAAAAGGCAAGTAAACAGGTCTGGGCACGTGGGGCGGAGCCTCTGCTCTACCAAAGCACACTATATGTCCTCATTGTTTCATATTGGCATGAATCATGTGAACATATTTCACAATATCAATGTATTTTTATTTCAAACAACAGCAGAGATAGTCTTTCTTGCATATTTGAGCTTCACCAGAAACCAGGCTCATATGAATCGGCAACTACCATGTAACCTATCATACTGCTTGACTTTTCGGGAGAAGAGCGGGTTCTCAGAGAATTGGGAGAAACGGTCAGATAGCTTAGTATACTAATAAAGATGTCCCATGTCCCTGTTTTAGCATTTTTAATTTATAAAGGAAGAATTGGTGGTGGGAAAATGTGTAAAAACTATGCTGTGAAAAATAAGAGGGAAGGAAGCAACAGCAACAATGAAATAAAGATTAACATTTAATACTCTCAGAAACAAATAACAGTCAATTTTATGCTAGTAAAGGTGCATTTTAATCTAGTTATCTTCTAGCTTTCTGTCTGAATATGGCCTAATTAATTGTCACTTGCCCTCAATAAATAATGTCTTTTGTTATAGTTTTCTCTCTGCTGTGTTTTAGATACAATGTCTGCTCCGAGTGGCATCCCCGTCCCATCTGCACCGCCTTCTTACGAGGAAACAACAGGAATCAGTGTGAGCTATCCTCACCCCTATCCTGTCCCAGGACCTGGCCAGAAACCAGATGGGAAGGGAATGAACCCTCCCCCGTACATGGGGCAGCCAGCACCCGTGAATAACCCTGGTAAGCCTGAAAAATTCTTCTGTACCTCATGTTAAGAAGGTGTCAAGTGGCTGTGTAACAGGTGCTCTGCAGAAGGTTAAAGATCATGGTTCACAGGTGTTCCCCACCTTCCAAAAATATTTTTGGAGGCAATGAGGTGAATCAATTCTTGTGAATCCTTCAGTGTGAACTAATATTGATAACATCACTTGGCTCTCTGCATCTTTTAATATAGACTTATTCTTAAGACAATGTGTTTCTGCATTAGGAAGTGCCATGGTGATTTCTCTTTGTCATTGTGCATTTCATTGCTCTGAGCCTCAAGTATTTCAGAGTAGTAGCTGGTTCTAGCTCAGAGGAAGTTGATTAACTATCCTTTTTTCCTTATGACCCATTGAGTAAACAGCGTATTTCTCTGCTTAGTTACAGTTCAGACAGTGTACGTGCAGCAACCAGTAGTATTTTATGACCGCCCAGTACAGATGTGCTGCCCTTCTTGTAACCAGATGATAGTGACACGTCTCTCATATGACTCAGGAGCTTTGACTTGGCTGTCGTGTGGTGGCCTTTGCCTGCTGGGGTAGGTTGATTACAATTTGCACTTTATTTTTCTCTTCTTACATAACCTTTTATAGCTCTAAGGAGTAACAAAGCTCTCTGCTTTGTTGCTTTCTCGTTCTTGACTAGCCTACATCTGCATTTAAGTCCTATAAGACTTTAAAGCAGCTCTAGAACACTAGAGTGATGGACTCCACAGTGGTGTGTGTTCTTCCTAAAGCTACATGGCACCAGTTTACTGATGGTTTTTGCAGGAAATATATTTTACCTTCTTGTGTATGCAACAAGTGGTAAAACAGATTTCTTTTTTTTCTTTGCAGGTGTATAGCTGGCTGCTGCTTAATTCCCTTCTGCATTGATGCCCTAAAGGATGTGGATCACACCTGTCCGAACTGCAATGCTCTTGTTGGTTCTTACAAACGTTTATAGGCAGTGTTTAAACATTGATAATGGATTGTTGAAGTTGGTTAGCACCTCTACAAGCCTTTTCTGAAGCTTTATGGAGACTTCTGGTTGTTTCTGTGCATCCTGTCATGGAAACCAATCAAAAGTAATGTTTGTTGCTAGATTGTTTGCATAAGAATTTGCTTGAGGGGATTCTGACTTAGGTCTCTAAAAAAGTATACGTAATCTTTATGGGCCACTCAGTCCAGCACCAGTTGATGGCAACTAAATTTTTCGCTTTATGCACAACAGGTTGGTGATCTTCAGTTAATCTTGTCTCAACCGTGTTGCACGCTGGTGTGCTTGCTTACAGTCTCAGCACAGACTAAGAGGAGGACGTCTGTGGGGACCTGTATAGTCTCATGTTTGGTGCTGATGCTTTTTCAACAGCACTGTTGACAGACTGGCAGGGAGTTGCTTGCCTCTGAGACAGGTGCCCCTCTTTCACAACAGAAGTGATCTGTTGGCATCTTTTCCTGAGCACTAAAATTCACTTTAAAACTTTCTTAGTTGAAAGAGAACCAAACCTAAAGTCTTCTTCCTTCTTGGAGGCTGCTTTACCAAATGGACGACTCAGGTTATTGTGCATCAATGGTTATTCAATGTAGTACCTGAATTTTCTTGCTAGTTTAAAGTCTAGTCATATCTCTGTTATGCAGTAAAGATGTTCCTACGGGAATTTTAAATAGGTATTTTCCAATGTGTTTTGGTTGTTTTTTTTGTACTGATGATTTGTGAGTCTGTGAAGTGTTCTCTCCACCCCAGTGGAAATGCCCAGAGCCTTAGTTATAGCATCAGAAAACTTCCTTGTACATTTACATAAATCAACTGGTAGGTCATAAACAAACCTCAGCCTTATCTTAAGGCTTGAATTCTACCTGCAAAACATAGATACAGGACCTGGGCTTTTAATTGTTGATCTGTTCGTTAATTACTGTTTCTTCATTAAGAAGGTAGCATGCTTGTCAAGGAGTTTCTCTGATGATTATTTAGACTTGTACTCTGATTTTTCTAAATGAAAGAGAAGTTCTGTTTTCAGAAACTTAAGCTGGATGTGCTTATTTAAGATGATGATGTGAGGTTTTAAGCAACCTGGTCTAGTGGAAGGTGCCCCTGCCCATGGCAGGGGGGGTGGAACTCGATGATCTCTAAGATCCCTTCCAACCCAACCCATTCTATGATTTCATTATCACAAAAGGGTAGGGAATAAGGCTCTGAAGGTTGAAGTATTTTACCATGTCATAAGCAGCAGACTTGGTTCAGATAACATTGTGATGCGTATGAATGATACCTGTCTAGAAAAGGCAGAGAGGTGTTTAAACAAGGCTATGATACTAACACTGTATTAATCTCTGTAAAAGTAAAAAGCTAAAATAAATACTGCATTTACTGTTCTTGCAAATGTGCCTTCTATAAACGTTTGGTATAAGTTAACTTCTCAAAAGTCTTTCAACACTTCACGTTTGAAATTGAGGAGTTCTGTGGATCTCAAATACAACCTCTAGGCCATGTGTTAATTGATTTTTGTAAACTGCTGCTGCTTGTGGGTCAGTCTGCAAGTGGTTTAAGAGCTTCCTTGTGCATTTGGAGAAGGTTTCTGATTATATGTCTCCTTGTACCATAAGAATTTACATCAGTAGCTACTAATTGTCAAGAGAATGATGGAGATAAAAAGCTGGTAGTTTTGTAGCTTTCCACTTTAATGTGGTACGAGCTCGTGTTTTTTTTTTTTTCTGCTGCTGCATTGCTGTAATGCTTTTGATGTTTTTTAAGGGGCTGGGTGATGCTTCATTAAATTTTCTGTTCTGATGACACAGGCACTGATGCTAACTTAAGCAAGTCACTTTTGTTATTGTAAAGAAGTGTTCCCCACCCCACCTCCACAACCCCCAATTTCACTGAAAATACACTTCTTGTCAGTTTATCATCAGAGCAAGACAGGAAGAAGCAATGAAGCATGCCAAACTTGATGTTTGCTTGCATGGTGGGGAGGATTTTTATTTATTTTAGTATCTGTGCCAGTCTGGTCTGGATAATTCTGACATGTGTTTATTTGGTAAGTTTTCAAATTGTTATTCCCTTAGCTCCTCTTTTCTCTACAAAGGGATGGTTGGCAAATTTGAGGTGGAGGCACCAGAATGCAGAACACTGACCAAAAAAATAATGATGTGGGGTTTTCTTTGTTTTGTTTTATGGGCACAGTCTGTTGCCTCTCTTTAAATTCCTCTTATGGATTGAGAATAGGACACATAATGTTGGCAGCTATTCCATCTAATTAGGCATTCTGCAAAACTTTCTGCTGCCCCTTCTATACTTAAATTTCCTTAAATACAAAGCCTGTGTTTGTTCTTGTGTATGGAATTATCTAGAGAATGCACCAAAGTAATTTACTTTGTTAAACTTACTTTAGGCAGACAAATGCAGGATGTAACTCGCTTTGTGTGAAAGTGCTTTGTGTTTGATTACGTTGTAGTTACTATTTCTGTTTAAAACTGATTACATTTAAAATAAAAATTTTGTCTTTCGTATCTAGTGCTTGTAATTGGAAAATTGTAACATTTGGAATGTTTCCAAATACATGAATGTTAAATTACAAGTCAAGAAATGTAATTACAGGGTGAAATTTTTCAGTCTCACTTGGGCCAAGTCTCTGATAAATGGTGTTCTCTGGCCAGCAGACCAACTGTTTACACACAAGGACACATTTGAAAATGTGTTGCTTTCCTGCAACTCAGGCCCTTTAAATATTTTTTTTTTTTTCCAGTTAAAGCTGCTTTGGGTAAAACGTTCACTTGCAATAAACTAAACAAACACATATGGTTGTGGCTACACTTTTACATACCAGTGACCAGTAGGAAAAAAAAGATGTCAAATATTGTTCTCTTCAGTCAGAAAGAATCCCTATTAATAATGCAAAAATATCCTGCATTTTTTAATCTCTTAAGCACTTTTTTTTCTTTTTTTTCTGAGATGCAGAAAATCCAGGAAGGCAAGATTAATGCCTCAAACAATTGTGTTCTATTGCATTGATTTTTATAAAGCAACAGTTCGGTTGATTTGTTAATAAACAATTTGAATCATGAACAAATACTTTTCCTCTGTTGAAAGATACAGACATGGCATGCTGACTTTATGTGCTCACGCACAAGTGAGGAAGGGAGGGGCATAGGCCATCTGAGATCCTCCAGCCTCCCATGACAAAGTGGGGTGAAGCCTTTGCTTCCCCCCGCCTTCATTGGGTTTCCAGGATGACATTGCTTTCTGTCACACTTTGACAGTGTTGTTTCCTTTAGGCTTCTATTTTTAATTGACAGAACTTGCACAATGTTCAAACTTAGTTAATACTGATGAGGCTTGAGCCAGAAGGGAATAAAATGTTTTGTCATGCAAAGAGGATCCGAAATAAACGCTGTTAAAACAAGTAAAGAGCAGCTGATAGCCTCATGGGAGGGAGCTGTTAAGCAAGAGCAGAGTGGTTTCACAAAGCTGCTACTTATTGAAGTGTTTGTGAAAGCACTTCTGGTATTCTAACCACAAGTTCTTTTCTGAAGAAGTAAGTTGTGATTTGTGTACTCAGAATTATTCTTCGTAACTGAAGAAGGTGAATGATGGAGTAAACACCATCATCATAGGAATAAAAACTAAGAAGTGCAAATACTGTGACAAAGGTGTCAAATGTTTGTCGTTCAAGTGAGTTGTATTTTACAGAAAATTGTTGTGTTGCTATTTTCTTTAAAAGATCCTGCAACGTAATACAATTTAATTATCTTTAGGATGACTTTTAATGTATTTTTGTGAGGTGAATACTGTTGTGTATGATGTGCCAGCTGTGAATTCAGTATCGAAACAAATTCCCCAAGGAGTGTCTTGTTACTTTTCAAACCAGGACCCTGAAAGGTGCATGGTGAAACCTGCTGGTTTCAAAGGAACTGCTTCTTATTGCCACTTATAATAGATTATTTGTTTTTTTGGTTTGTTTAAGAATCTGAACCGAAAAAAAATGAGGAGCTGCGGGTGTGTGGTTCGGGGAGCTGTGAGGATGCCGCTGTGAACGGGGTGTGTGACAGACCCTGCTCCAGCACCTGAAGCCCAGGGACTGTCACATAGCAACGTCACAACGGGCCTTTCCCAAAATCAGGGGGAAAGATTTTTTAAAAAAAGCCAGACTAGTTTCCATCTCTTGCTCCAT
>NW_010110912.1:0-16980 GCF_000699245.1 Pterocles gutturalis
GGCCGCCTTCACCCGTCCGTCGTGTGTTTTGCAGCGATGATGGAGGAGTCGAAGCTGACGCGTTCCCAGCAGCGATACCTGATGGACTGCGTGGAACGTGAGTGGCGGGCTTCTCACTCTCAAAAAAAAGCTGTGCTGGGGTGAAGAACTCTTGCTGCTCACTGAGACGGGAGCATTCGCCTGTAGCCAGGTTGCATGGGCAAAGTGCTTTAAAAGAGCAGCACGGCTGCTGCTGACACACGGGGACATACAGGGTGAGGTGTCCCCAAGGGTCATCCAGCAAACAAGACACAATGGCATGACTTGAACCAGAGTGTCACATCTCATGTCAATGTGTACCAACAATCAGGGTGAGACATCTGTGGCACCTGGGGTCTTTGCTTGTCCTACAGTGGATCACCAGGCTTGGTGGTAGCCCAGGACCATCCATCCAGGCTCCTTTCTGTCTGACTTATCAGTATTTTTGGTTTGTTCTCCAGGAGGAGGTACCCTGCCCCTTCAGTGCCACCGCACATCCAGCAAAGAGCCAGCACCTGCAGCACCTGCTTTCTCGCTGGCGGTTTGTCAGCTGAGCAGGCTTTCAGCTAGACCACATCTCCGACCTGCCAATGTCTGCCAGGCAGGAGATGCCTACACCCGAGAGAAATTCAAGCCACAGGCAACACGTAAGTCAGCAAACACCACTAATAATTAAATAAATAAATTATGCCGCCCAGTCCCTCTCTTCTCCTTACATCCATCCTCTGCCTGCAATCTTAGCAGCCGTAGGAAGAATCTTAGTCGCTTTTCATCCTCTTGCTGTCTGTTTTCAAAGATGCTTTAAAAATGGATCTCTGAGGGAACATCTACTGTAAGTGCTCACTGACTTCTGCCTGCTGGCCAGGGGGGTGATAGGTGACAGGGATTCACACAATGCTAGCATAAGAAGGGAGTGCTAGGCAATTTTCTAGCTTATAAATGTGAATAGAACCTCTGATGTCAGTTTGGTTGGCTCTTTACCACGGGGTACACCTGTGCGGTGCTTGCGCATTCCAGTCTGGGGATGGGCTGTCATTAACATAACGCTTCCTCTGGCATCATTATCAGGGAAGCAGTGTGGCCAGGCTCCTCTCTGAGGAGACAGGCTGATAATAATTTATTTCCCCCTTGGCATTCACAGGAGATTTGGAAAAGGAGAAGCAAAGGCTCCAAAATATCTTAGTGACGGGGAAGGATGAGGTGGAACACAAGGCGAAGCAGAAGCTGCTTCAGACAAAGGAAGAGGAGATACCTGAGCCAGACCGGTTTGAAGAATGTACGTCTTTATGTATCCCGGAGGAAGGCAGGAGGGAAGCCTGGGAAACCGGCTCCCTCCGAGGGCCAGGGTGGCAGGCCATGTTGCCAGTAACCTGAAGCCCGTTGCGGAAGGAGGCACAAAGCCCAGTTTCCAAGAGAAAAGACTTGCTGCTATGACACTGTGTGTGATCCAGCTGTCTTCACAGAGCTTATACTGCAGAGGTTTGCTGGCAGATTCAAGCTCCCTGGGCTGCCCACACAAAATGAACTCTGCTGGCAGGGGAATACCCTGGGGACACGCAGGGTGACCTGGGCAGGAAGCCCAGGTACTGTGGGTCCTTTTTCCAGGCAGAGTAACTCAGCATTGACTAGGACATTTGCCAGCCTGACTGTGGTTTGGGCTCTGTTTTCTTTCACTCTAAGATCAGAGCAGTTACACTAGCAAAGCTTAAATATCAAGCAGAATTTTAAGCAGTGATGGATTTTGGCCTGCAGAGTATTCTGGGATAGCAAAAACCTGCCTAATACCTCTCTGTGCTTGAATCTTCAGTGTGTGTACACCCCAGCCAGCCCTTCACTAGCCCAGGCAGCACAAAGGTGGACAACACTAGAATAATGTGTACAGAAGGGGTGCTTTGGTCCCTGCTGCAGGAAAGCCAGCACAGCTGGTTTCACATGCACTTTGTATCCTCTAAAACTTGTCACAAGCTGACAGGTTGTTGTCCTTGACACATCTGAAATATCTGTATATTTTACACTGTGGCAAGGTTTGGACCAGCTGGCTGTAGGTCTGTGCTATAAAGTGGCAGCTGATCTTCTTCTGTGCCTGTGCTGGTCCTGGGAGCAGAGAAGGTTGTGGTCACTGGGTGCTGTATTTCAACTAACAAACCTCAACAATTTTAAGCAGGTTCTGTCTATGTCCACAGACTGGTTAAATTGCCCACAAGCAACAGAGAATTGTCTGTACAAAGAAAACTAGAAAGTTACCATTCCTGCAAGAGGGGGTGGGGTAAGAAGATGAGCAGGGGGGACATTTCCCATTGCACAAGGGACTACTGATGTGTTTGGTTATGATATGATGAAGATAAGCGTTACAGCAGACATCACCCTTCCTCTGATGGTACCACTTTTCAAGCAGAGATAGGAAATTGTGGTTCAGATCTAGACAGAAACATGTTTTCTTGCCTTTCGTCTGAATCCCGTTTCCACAGTGTTTTCTCTTATCTGTCAGTGGTGAATGAAGTTCAGGAGAGGAGGGAATTCCTGGCAGAGATGGAAGCTCTAGGACAGGGCAAGAAGTATCAAAGGATTATCCTCACTGAAATCTCGCAGGTACGCAAGGGCCCTAGCGGCATTGGTCGTACAGCACTTGGAGGGAATCCCCAGCACAGAGGCCTTAAAGCAGAGTCTCCTCTGATCCCTGCGCAGGGAAGGGGGCAATAAACTGAGTGTTTCCCTTCGTGGTACAGGACAGGTGTGAACTTGAGAAATGGGCAATAGAGGTTTTCAGCATTTCTTTCCAGCTCTGTGTGCAACTTAATCAGGGAAATTGACCTTTTGTTCTTGGGATTAGCAAAAGAAGACAAAAAACGCTGCTGGCTTTCTCTCTGCTCAGCCCTTCTCCTTTGTACTTGGCAGAAACTTTGTGAGATGGAGATCATCGACAAGAAGAGAAGTGAGGAAATGAGACAGATCATGACAAAGGATTGCCCTGGTGGGAACAAATCCAATCCCCACAACTAGGCCAGGGGAAAAACACAAGTGCAATTTGTTCCCAGCTCTTCTTCCCAGACTCTCAGCACTGGAGTCTCAAGGGCTGGTCTGTGCCTGTGCACGAAGCTGGGCAGCACCACCTGTTCCCTAAAGCCAGAGGGCAGGAGCAATTTGTACATAACTGGCAAAAGAAGGAAGCTGTTGTAAAATCCTGCCCATGCACTGGATCCCTTCTTGCTCAATGATATTAAAGAGATGAAAACACACAGCAGCAGTTACTAAAACACAACAAAGCAGAGCCTCCTTTTGCCTTATGCAATGCCTCAGAGTACAGCAATCCACCGATAAAAACGTCACTCCTTTCCATCCACCCAGGAGATGGAAGTTTCTTGGGACAGCATGATGCTAACACACATGTTGCCACCCACATCCACGACCCACTCCTGTCCCCATGACTCTGGGAATAGCTGTGCTGGCAGGAGGAAGAGGCAGCCTCCTGGCCTTGCGCAAACACGACCCTCTGGCATCGCTGCGGGTCAGTGTGACTGTGTGTGTGCATCAGCAAACTTCTCCGTGGCAGTTGAACTGGGCAGGCGCTCAAGAACATTGCTGCACTGAGGAGGCAGAGGGGATTTCAGCCCAGCACATGCTGCTCTTTGTTGCAGACTTGCTGTGGTTTTTTGTTTCCTGAAAGCATGATATGCAGAACAGTCTCCCACAGAGCCTGGAAATGGCTGTTTGCTCACCTCATACATACCTCCACCTGTCCTCCAGCAGGCTGAAGCATGATGCCTCCCTACTCCTGTGTAAATCCCAGCATAAAGTCCACCTCCCAATTTCCTGAAGATCCCATCATCTGCTTCTTAGCAATACTCTTGTCAGCCACTCCCCAAAGCCAGGCAGCATGCCGTGTCCCTGGGACAGTGCAAGTGCACAAAGGAATCAGAAACATAAGGCACAATTGGTTTTTAAATCCAATGTTTTATTTCTGATCAGGTGAATGGAAGTCATGGAGTTAGTACAGCATAATTTACAAATCAGAGTTCTGACCAGGCACAGGGTCAAGGGGTGTCAGGCTGCAGCAATCCCAATGGCCTTTGGCAACACTGGCACGACAGCAGGCGCTAAAGTGGATTTGTTTCTCCTTGGAGAAGAGTTGTGCTTTGGGATCTCCCCTCCCCTACCACTGCTCCTCATCAGCCTGCTGGGGTATGGCGAGAGTGAGATGGTGTCACCAGTGCAGGGCTGAGATTGCCACCTCCCAGCCACGGGGGCCACGCTGGGGCCAAGGAGGGGCTCATTTTTTGGGAAAGGAAGATCCTTTCCGGAATGCTATGCCAGCCACCTTGCAAGGCACTGCTCTGAGAGCGTTTTGGCTAAAGCCTATTGGGTTTTTAGAAGGGACTGCAGCAGTTTGCTCAGGGCTGGTATGTCTAATTTGCTAATGAGAAGGCATGATGAACAGCTGACCAACCAAGCACCCATGAAACTAATTCAGACTGATGCAACAATTCAATAAATAGCTCCACACCTTTGAGGAGAAGGCAGGAAACAAAAATGGAAAGAAGGGATGGTTGGAAGGACACTACCCCCCCATTCCCTCCTTCAATGTACACACACACACACAGACACACAACAAATAAAATAAGAGGGTTTAAAAGTTTTAGGGTGGGTTTGAATTCTTCTAGTAAAGGAGGTGTAAAAATATAATCAGCCAAACCCTTTCTGCACACTTTTAAAGTTTACACAGATAAAGCTGGGTAAGGGTCAGTTGTGACCATGCCTCTCTCCCCAGCCGCTCAAGGGTGGCACAGGCGAGCAGGGGCAAAAGCTTAGTGCACCTTGCCAGCACCAGCATGGACTCAGTCTTGAGCTTTTCTGCTCTTGCCTGGAAAAGGAACGTTCCTCCCTCCCCCCAAAGGCAGCAGAGTCAGTGGTGTTTAGCAGCAGTGGGGGATAAGATGTCCTGAGTAGGGCACGTGAGCTACATCCTAGCAGCTGTACACCATCCCCTTGGGTCCTCTCAGCCCTGTAACAGAGCCCACCCAGCCCTGGCACTTGTGGGGTCAGCTCAAAATAAATAGGGCACCAGTTATTTTTTTGGCTATGGCTCTGGAGCCTTGTGATGCAGGAGTGTTTTCTTGACATTTTAGTTTAGGCCAGTAAAACCCAAAGAATCCTGATTCTAATGCCAGAGTTTTCTCCTGAAGTTAAAAATGGGACAGAAAGGGGACAAGAGCAGGTGGGCAGGGAGGGACAGGCAGACCCAGTCCCCTCCTGGCAGAGGTCAGAGGCACGTGGAACTGTCACAGTCAGAGCGGGAGAAGGGACAGGGGGCAGTTAGTGCAAGTTTTCCCACAAACACCACACTCCTTGGCTTGCTTCTCAGTTAATAATGAGAACACGCAGTGGGGTCGCGCATCCAAAAAGCGAGTCCATCTTCTCCCCGCCTCGTTAGCAGGCTTCACAGAGGGCACGGTCATGCTCCTCTGCAGCCTCCAGAAGGGGAGTGCTTTGGTTGTACTCCTCCACTCCAGGTAGAGGGCTGGTGTCTCCTTGGGGTGGCAGCTCTGGTGGCTGGGGAGGGAGTGGGGGGAGGCAAGGGAAACAGAGGGAGACAAGCCCCCCTTCCTGGTAGGCATCCCAGCCAGCTGCAGGGAGGCGAGGGCAGTCGGGCAGCACATCCCTCCCACTGCTGGTGTTCCCCTGCTCTAGCTTTTCTCCTTGGGTGACTTGCTCTTGGAGTCATGCTTGTTGCCCAGCAGTTTAAGCACCTTCATTGGCTTGAATTTGCCTTTCTTCTTGCTCTCGGTCTCCATCTCCTTGTGAAACTCTGGGGTTGCAAAGAGAGATTGTTACCACAGGGTGCTGATGGTTGTACGCATGCATGCACGCACGAGAACACAGGCAAGGGTGAGAGTCATGAATCAAAGCCCTCCACTGTATGCACACTTCTTCCTGTGATAACAGGGGTGTGCTGCACAACCATGCCCAAAACTTTAACAGCCTGACAGGAAAGGCTCCAGAGTCTACACAGAATAGATTTAATCTCTCCTTCTGCACACAATTTTACGAATGGCTTATGCTGCCCCTCGCTGGGGTCATCAGTAAAAACACCCCAAAAATCTTCCCGATTGTTTCTTA
Organism: Pterocles gutturalis; assembly: GCF_000699245.1. NCBI lineage: Eukaryota > Metazoa > Chordata > Aves > Pterocliformes > Pteroclidae > Pterocles > Pterocles gutturalis. The sequence goes on from NW_010110912.1 coordinate 6,133, forward strand.
CCTTTCCTTTTAATCATGGCTTCCAACATTTTATCCTCCTCCTCTTCTCTGAAAGAGTGGGAAACAGGTCAGCAATTCAGCCCTGAAAACAGCTGCTGTATTGTTTAAGGCTAGAAGAACCTCCTCCTACTTGTAAGCCACAGAGGGGCAGTTCCATCACTGTCTTGTGAACATTTGCTACCAGCAGGATAAATCCCACATGCTGCAAGTACTGCCTTGTTTTTCCCACACAAGGCATTCAAACAGACAAGGACTGGGAAGCCTGAGAAAGACATCAGCAACAGGGACACCTTGGGACACCCCCACAAGCCACTCGTGTGGCACTGAGTCAAACAGGCTACACTTTTCCCCTCTCCCCAAGCCCACGCTACTCCTCACTCACCTCTGCCGGTCCTCGTCCAGGCAGTTCACAATGGCATTCCTCTGCTCGATGATGGTCACCAGCTCCTGCATCAGCACCTTCTCCCTCCCTCGGTCCTCATCAGTCCAGTCCTTCTCTACCCAGCCAAACCCCGAGGAAGGACATGCAATTAAAAGACGAAGGAGGTCTGAAATTCTGAGCTTAGGGGCAGAGATGCCCTAGCCTGATCCTCTGCTACCCTGCCATGCTGCTGGGTCAGTTGGGCTAGAAGTGCTGTGGAAGGAGAGCCCTGTAGGTGGCATCCCATGGGGACAAAGGGAACACATTCCTGCATGAGCCTGGGGCATGCAATGAGAAGGGGCAGCTGCTCCAGAGCCAGCCAATTGTGCTGGCATCCCTAAAGATCTGTCTCTCTTTGCATGAGACCCACCGAGACAGAGGGGGAAAGAAGCCCAGGGGGAAAATGGAGCTAGCTACACACAGAGTGATGCTTTACCTGGCTTGTTGAGGAGGCAACGCAGTTCATACTCCACGTCCGACTGCCGCTGCTCCAGGTTCTGCTGCTTGAAGCTGCAAGGGAAGGGGCCACTGCTGGAAACCACTGCAAGGCTCCAGAGAGGCAGAACATCATCCCAGGGTATGTGAGAGCTTGGAAAGAACCACCAAGATGCTGATCTTATCCCGTATAGCCAAAGCGCCCAGGATCCAAGCGCCAGCCGGGACCAGCCCTGGCTGCTCAAAGGCTTCCTGGAGGAGATGCTGCAGGGGCTCTGGTGACTCGCAGTGGGTCAGTTCTGAGTGTGTTTAGATACATTCGTCTACTTGCCCTTTTTCCCTCCCTTCTCCAGGCAAGGAGGCCATGTCAGGCTCTCCCCCGGAAGCACAATTTCATGAGGGCTGAGACAGGGCTCCCTGCAACAGCATCAGTGCCTCCCCACACGCTTGCACACACTTACATGTAGATGAGCTCCGATTCGTGGCGCACCAGCATGTGCTTCTCATGGATGAGTTTGAACCAGTCCACCAGCAGAGCGTCCTCAGGGCTGTCTGCCAAGCAAAGGGACAATTCAGAGCCATCCCCAGCCCTGCAGGATCCCACCACCCTGCAGCAGGATGGGCTCTGCCAAGCCAGGAGAGGGGGCACTGGGCTAAAGCCAACGTGACCTCAGCCTGTTCCTGAGACCCCGTGACACCTTCTCTCTTCTCCTACCTGTTCCTACCCTAGGGACATCTCCATGTCCCAAGTATGGCTGTGACCATCTTGGAGCCCAGCACAGTCCCTTGCGCTCTTCCAACTTCGGCATCAGCAGGGAGGAAGTCACAGCTGCTCTCTCCTTGGCTGGACACAACACAGCCCTAGGGTCCATCCTCCCCCACACCCACAGCCAGCCCACCCCACATACCATTCTCAGCACTGCGAAGTTTTTCCTCCAAGGCCACCCCACGGTGCTCCAGCTGGTCCAGCTGGTGCTCAATGGCATCCATCTCCCCATAGATATCTTCCTCAGGGATGTACTGATCTGTCTGCACCTGCCAAGCCACAAGGCAGAGACTCCCGTTACCATCAACCTCCAGTTTCAGGGAATAACCCTAAGGCTTGTCAACACTAACAGGGGGACAACAGAACACTCCACCTAAGCACGGATCCAAAATCTCCATCCCACTTCGGAGCAAAGGGAGATCGTGGTGCTGCCGTTAACAGGGTCCAGCCTAGAAACCATCCTCCCCAGCCATAGCCACCTCCTGCAGTCCCCACCCACACATGCATCAGCAGGGTGCACGTGTACAGCTATGGCCCTGGGGGACAGTACAGAGCTGGCTTTTGCCCCCTGTGCTCCCAAAGGCCCTTTTACCTTGCGTTTGATCAATGGGAAGCCATGACCCGGTGCAGGAGGACGCACTGGCTTGGAGCCCTTGGGAGGTTTCTTTGCGGAGGGAGAGGCAGCAGGTGATGGCTTCCTGTTGAAGGGGTTCTCTTTGCAGGAAGACTGGAGCAGCAGGACAAAAGGAGATAAATGAGGATCTGGGAAGGGACGGGATACAGCATCCAAACAGCTCGGACTGGGCAGACAGGACAGCCCTAGGGTTTGTCCTGCTGCACACCCTCCTAGAGGAGGGACACAGCACTGATCTCCACCAGCAGCCTAGCCATGGGGCAAAAACCAGCCATGCTCCTGTTGGGCATCAGTTCCCCAGCCTGTAACAAGCATGCTGAACTATTTTATTTCACGGTTCCCTTCCTATTTGCTCTGAGCACATGACATCCTGCCTCTTCTCTAGCATGCGGGGCAAGGCAGAGTATGAGCAGAGCCAACATCTAATGAGCACGTGCCCGAGGCTTGCTTTCAGGGGGTCGCACACCAAACCTACCTAAGGGGCAAGCTTGGAATCATGATCCCCACTGTGACAGAGTGACGGACAGGGAAGAAAAGCCCCCTGATCTGCATGGGAGGAAGGTTGCCATCTCACCTTCATCTGTGTCTTGGGCGAGGAGGGGTTTTTGGGGCTCCCAGCACCCCCATCTGAAGCCAAGAGGATGGGTGTAGGGCTAGTCCCAGCAGGAGGCTTGGGGGGCAGCCGGCTGGGGCTGGTCTTTAAGCTGTCAGTGGAGACGCTCCTGCTGGCATGCAGGATGCTGAGCTGCGCCTCCCCGCTGACGCTGGCCAGCTCGCTGGAGGAGGAGAAGGAGGAGTTGGTGGAGAGGCTGGCTGGGGCAGCAGGGATTTCACTGGAGGAGACGCTGGCCAGTGGCGTGTCAGTGCTAGAGGTCTTGGTGGCAGTCGGCGTATGGACAGTGGGCTCGGAGGAGCTTTTGGGCACTGAGGCCTCATCAGTGTCACCCAGTACCTTGGCTGAACTCTCAGAGTTGATGCTCTCGAGGCTGAGGGCTGGAGATGGGGTGGAGGATGATGGCTCGGAGTGTGACAGCCTGGAAATGGGGTGGTGAGCTGAAAAGCAAAGGGATAGCTCAGGTAGGAAGGCAGGGGCAGCCAGGAGAGAAGGGAGAGCGGTATATACTGGGGGTGGTCACGAGTGTGAAGGGAACCCGTGTCTGTCTCTCTTCAGAGAGGACAGATGGGACCCTCTAGAGAAAAGGTCTTGCCTGCAAATGCAGACCCAGTGGGTAGAGAGGACATGGTTAACACAAGTCTCAGCACAACCATCACTGTGTAAAGGTCTGGCTTGCCAGGGTGATGCAGAGGCTCCCCGGGAAGGGGGAGCCTCCAAGGGGCTGCACAGGGGTTGCGGAGAAGGAATAGGGGGGTGGGGGAAGCTCACCCAGTGGGGAAGCACTGGGGGCTCGTGGAGCTGGCCGCTTCTTCATCTTTGGGCTGCTGGTTGGAGTGATGCCATACCAGGGGTGGAGAGGCTTGGCAGCTGTCTCGCTTTGCTCCTGCTCAGGCATGCTCTTTTGGGGAGCCGCACTCTCCTCTTCTTCCTCGTCCTCCTCCTCAAAGGGGTTGTATGGTTTGGGCTCTGTGGCGTAAGACCTGCTCTCCTCGCTCTTGGCTTTCCCCATCTCCTCCCCATCCTCCTCCTCTGAAGTCCTGCTTGGAGTCTCATGGCTGCTGCCTGGGGGAGGAGGGGGAGCTGGCTTCTTCTTGGGCTCTGCTTGCACTAAGGCCATCCATGGTGGATCCTTGGCTCTCGCAGCAGCTCCAGCACTAGGAGAAGACAGAGAGATAGAGGTGGCAGGGAGACAAGCCAGGAGGATGAGGCACAGGAGAGGTACTTAGCCCTTTCCCAGGGAAAAGGATAGAGGGAGCAGGATGTCTCCCACGCAGAAGCAGCTTTCTTATCCAAGGGTGGCTCTAGTCTTCCCCAGACACAAAGTGTCTCATTCTCTACGGGCAAACCTATAGGCCTGAGGGAAACACAGCCTGCCTCACTTGCCTGCTGGGGCCAGCATTTCAGTTTCCAAATATTACAGCCTCCATCTGCTAAGCAGTGGTAAAGGCTGAGCTTTACCGGCACAGCTGTTCTTCCCTCCCCAGCACCATTCCTACACCCAGCTCTGCCCCCCAGGCTGTGCACGCAGGGGGGGGTCAAGACCAGATACCTGCCCTCTGTGGTCACGCTCTCATCCTACACATTTGGAGGGCTGTCTGTCACCTTATCGTCCGAGCACCCCAGGGACGGACTCCTGTTTGCTAACTCTCAAGGCCGGAAGCAACACTGCTCCTCTGGTGCACAGCCCATGGCAAGGCTGCACCACAGCTCATCAGGAAAGTGGCCGTCACTTGCTGCATGCGCTCGCTCCTTGGCCATTGCAAATGCGGAGTGCTTGTGCAATCTCTGTCTCCAGAGCAGGCAAGAATGAACCGACGCCAGCGGGCACCGGGGTAAGAACCCAGGATGTGTGAAGGTTGCAGCCAGGCACTCGCCATGACCCTGCACTCGACCTTTCCCGAGACAAACCTTCCACAAGGCAGATGAGTGTCCCTTTCTCAGCACCCACAAGCAGGGATATTTCAGAAGGCACTGCAGTCTGCATGTGCCACAGAAATGCCTTTCTGAAGCCCCCAAACTCTTTACAAACCTTAAGAGACAAAGACCCTGGAAGGTACAGACAAACACTGTTTGCCCGACTGGACTGGGCTGGCACCTGTCACAGAAGGGATCCGATCATAGCCTACATCCTCCCAAGAGCAGGGGCTGATGGAGGTGGAAGAGGAGAACACAGCTGAGCCATCCCCACAGCCCCGCCTCACTATGGGGTTTGCAGGTGACCTGCGAACAGGACGTACCGATCAGAGGAGCAGGGTCTCCCTCGGGGTTTTGGGACAGGGGGGCTGGGTTCAGGTACCCTACCTAGAAAGACACAGGGTCAGACTGTCACAACACCAAAAGGACATGAAAAAAGAGGTTAAATCAACATGAGGCATCTCCCCATGGGAGGCTAGCTATTCCCACTTTCTGAAGACCTCATGGCATTTCTCCCACAGTTGGTGCAGTTGGTTAACCCCAAACATCCCCCTTGCCTTCTTCTCCCCACCCCACCCCTGGAGCTGCATCTGGAGAACTGACCTGCCCCTCCCTCTGTCCCCACACCTGTGAAGTACTCTAGCACTGCCACCTTCCCTCCACACTGACAGCATGCCGGAGAAATACGAGGGAGCAGGCAGGCATGAAACCTAGCACTGCTCTCCCTGCTATGGGGCTGGCTTGGAATCAATGGCTTGGTGCCTGAGCCTGAGATTTATTCAGAGGATGAATGGCGTCAGTCTGCAGAGAAGGAGCAAAACTAATTTGACCTGAAGCCCACTACCTTGGCTGCCGTGGAGGTGGAGGGTACCCCCTGCTGCCACTGTTCTCTCTTACCGTTCACCATGCCAGGCCCACACTCGCTGCCCTCGCCCTGGAGAGTGGACCTGGGCCGGGGGACAGGCTGAGAGGTTGGAGGGGAGAGGGCTGATGCATCGGTGGCCCTCCTTGGGGCAGGGGTAGGCCGCGTGTCTCTGAGCCGTCTGTCCAGTGAGCTGGCTTTGTCCTGGGTGAGCACCGTGGACTTGATGGGAAGGGGAGGTCTCGGGGGAGTTTGGGAGACGGGTGCCCCACTGCCTGCATGTGCATGGGGCATCGTTGTCTCTGCTTTGCTGGGCACGCTGTCCTTCTCTGCTGGGCTGGCTGGCCCCTCTGCAGGCATACGGGTCTCTGCCATGCTCTCCAGGGAGTCACCGTCGTCCTTCCCCACCTCCACTCCTGAGGGGAGGGCATCCTCACCCACACTGCCAGCTCCAGTTTCAGTTTTTAGCTCTGGTGACTGTCGATCTGGGCTGGGCCTCCTCTCTGCCTTTCCACTCATGGCCAATTTACCACGATGCTGTGTGCAGACAAAAGTCCCTGCCTCTGACCCAGGCTTGTATGACCCTGGGAGCAGCGTGCTGGAGCACTCCTTACACCTGCCAATGAGAAGAGAGAGCCTTATGAGATGAGGGACACCATCCTGCCCTCAAGCAAGACAGTGCACCTGGGAGATCATTGCAGGGCCATGGGGTTAGTTCCCACCCCTGCTATTAAATCCTAGTGCAGTCATAGGGAAGTCATTTGGGAAAGGAGAGGAACAGAGAAATGTCACCACGCCACTCTGTGAACCCATGGGGAGTTCAAAACTCAAATACTGCACACATTTGGGTTCCTCCTTCAACTCGCAAAGGATTTAATAGATGTGGAAAGGCAACAGTTGGCATTGGGATACAGTATGGTTTCCAGACCTGGAAAAGTGGAAAACCACAGTTTTCCTGGAAAAGATGCAGCTGGTAGGGAACAGGAGAGAGAGCTACAAGATCACAGGTGGCCCTGGGAAGGGAAGAGGGATTGACCATTCACAGACATGAAACAGGGAGTATCAACTGGAATTAGGGAGCAGCTGGTTCAGAACTGGCACAAGGAGGCTGCCTTGTGGGGGCCAAGGGTCCAGCCGGGTTAAAGAACCATCAGACACATTTGTATGGGAAAAGAACAAAAACAACCCCAAACTCCGAGTATTAAATAAAACGACACCACTTACAATTCAGGAAATCCCTACACTTAGGGCTTGAAGAGTAGTCAGGAAAAGCAGCACACATGCCTAGCCTGGTCTCATGCTCACCCTCACTGGTGCTGACCATGGGCCAGGGCATTTGGCAAGAAGGACTGGGGAATGACGCTGTAGGGCTGTTCTTACACTTGCTCTGCCTTGCCTGTTGAAACTGGGCTAACAGCTTCCCCATCCTTCACTGTCTGCTACATCTCCTTGGATCATCCACTTTTTCTGCACTGAGCCTTTGAATCCTCCCTAATTAAGCCCTCCAGGCACAAGCGTAGTACACAGCACTGGGTACACAGCAAAGGGCAACCATGTCAGCCCTTTTCCACCTGGGAAGGGAGGAGGATAGCATACAAGAAAGAGAGCCGAAGGCAAGGGGCTGATCAAGCAATCCCATGAAAAACAAGCTTGTTTCTTCTTGTCTGAATACCAGGCGCTTGCAGCAGCTGGCTCCCCTACAGTGCAAGCAGACAATTTTGGTGAGGAATTCTGCTCTGGATGTCCAGTTGACTGGGATTTCCTTTGAAATGTAGAGCAGAAGCATAAGGACACAGGGTCTTAGAGGGAAGAGGCATGATGAAATGAAGAGGTGGAAAGTTTGGACAAGGGGAGACAGAGGTTTGTTTCATTTCTATCTCCGTCAACCCACTGAAAACACTGACACAGGACGTTCCTGACCAAACACCACCCATGAATCAGCAGGGTGGGGGAAAAAAAAAGACAAGAAAAGCATAAGGAGGCAAAACGCTTGGGATAAAATTACAGGGATCTCACTGCTCAGTCTGAAGGTGGCACCTCTCTTATTCCTGGCCCATGAGCAATGCTGCACCTGCACCCCAAAGCTCCTGCTTTTGCCTCAGCTGCAGATGGGAAGCTTGATGGGCCCCAGCTCAGCTCCCCTCCTGTGACGCTGTTTCTATGACACATCCTCAGCTGGCTTGGGCAGGAATTGTTTATACAGGTGAATGAGGCCTCCCATATCTTCCCAGGGACTCAATATTTCTGTCCTCAGACACCAGCTACCCACTTGCAGGCTCCTGTTCTGTGGCCCATGGGAGAGATCTCATCCCTTCATCATCAGAGCAGGGGAAGCAAAGTGAAATGACTTCACAGGTGCTGCAGGTAAGGACCTGCACCCAGGGAGTAACCACAGAGCTGCTGATGTCCAATCCCTCATTCCGTGGTTTGGTAACAGTCTGCAGCTCTTCACGTGCTCCCCCGAGAGCTTCACACCACCCGAGGCAGCATGGGAGCCTGTATATCCCCTTGAGGACATGCAGTGTAGGTGCAAGGAGGTTTGTGGGATGACGTCCTGGCTTAGACCTCATCGGAAGGTGGTGTTGGGGGTTCTGGGTAAGCAGCTGGTAAAGAGGCAGAGCATCCTGGTTTATGGGGGTGGGAGAAGAACAAGGGGCTGGGTTCCCAAGTCAATGAACTGGGAAAGCACAAGAGAGCAGGGGAGATAAGCAGCACGGGGCTTGACATGAGGGGCTAGCCAGACTCCTTGGGGCAGCAAGGTGGCAGGAGAAGACACCCTCTTCTATATCTTTTCAGGCACTGCCATCAATGTTCCACGTTGCCCAAGGGCACAGACACATAAAGATGGGGTGCAGCTGGCTGCAGACCTCCCGTTTGCCAAGGAGAGTGGCAGCCCCACAAAGCCTGTCCAAAATATACCTGAAGCACTGGCGGTGGTAGAGTTTGCCCTCGGCTAGGTAGCGCTGGACCAGATGGACGTGCTGCTGGCAGGCGGCGCAGGTACTGCTGAGCGTGGTGCGCTGGGACTGCTCCACCGGGTCTGCAGGGGCATCATCCTGAGATGCAACACACAGGGAGCTCAGGGTGGGGACCACGAGCTGCTGCCCAGCCCACGGCTCCTCCAGAGCAGCTGTTCCCTGTGCAACGTCCACTGCTGAGTGCTTATAGCACAGCTCAGGGGCTGACCTCAGAGTCTAAAAATGCACAGAACAGCTGCCGCTGAGTCTGTGCACAGGCAGGCTGCCTCTTCCCAAATTAGAAGGGGCCACTACAAAAGGTGACTTGCCCCTATTTAGAAGCAGGGCTGAAGGGCTGCAGAAGGGACTCATCTAAACCCCAGGCAGCAGGGACCTACAAGGGCAACCCCCACTCTTTGGAAAATGTGCCATCCCAGACATCCGCTAAACCCTGAAATAACGGACCAAGAAAGGAAAAGGCATCTTTTCTGCTCTTGTAATCCCACATGCCTGCTCCTTCCTCATCTATAGGGTTATTCTCCCACAGGAAGGAGGGTTTTTGTGCCCTGGGTGGCTGGAGAAACCATCCAGCACCAATCCCCCCCCCCAACCTCTTGCCTGCCACAGACAAATTTCCGTCCACAGACTAAAGAAAAGAAGAAACCTAGAGAGCCCCCAAGGCACCAAAATCCCAAACACCTCTCCTACCCCCAAAACACACAGCTAGCCCCCTGCACAGATCCATCCCACCGGTGTGGAGAGGACCACTACCTCAGGCTGGCTTTGAATCAAGAAATGAGGTACCAGTGGTGCCGGGGGACTCTCGACCACAGCCACAGGCTTCTTGTGGGACAGGAGAGGAGGCGAGGAGGCAGCAGCTGGCCGCTTCATAGGCGGAGGGACTCTGGCTGGAGGCAGAATGCAAGGAGGATCAGGCACCAGAGGAGTGGTGACTCATGCCGCCCATGTGGGGGAAGGGGAGGGGGAGAAAAAAAAAAAAAGTCATCCAGCCTTGTGACTTGCTGCTCCGCACACTTCAGTGACTGTTTTAAGGGGAGAGACAAACACAACCTAATAATGGGTTGGTTGCAAGGCTGCCAGAGAGCCTGGCCCTGCTGTGGATCCCCTTCTGGCGCAGGGATGCCAGCTTCTGACTGTGATTTGATTTACTCATCAAATGCTGCTTGGCTTCCTTGTAACCAACTCCCTAACCAACGGGTAAAGCCCAGAGCACCCTGGGTAGCTGCTGACGTATTTTGGTGACTGGGCTGGGCCCCAGGCCTTCTGGGCTGACAGCAGGTCTGCGAAGCACCCCTCACCTGTCAGGGCTGACACTCACACAGCAGTCCCCACAGGAGTCCTTGGCTGGGAGGCCAGCATTCTTGGAGAAGTATAAGCACGTGGAAGAGATTTATCTTACATTGTGGCTAGAGAGTGGAGCAGAGGAGACCTGAAGCCCTTGTCTCTACCCAAAAGGGATGTCCTGGAAGAGCTGTCTCAGAGCAGCACTCAGCTCAGGGTGCAGTTGCAAGGACAGATGAGCCGATCAAAAACACTCCATCCTGGCTTCTCTCTCTCTCTGTCCTCCAGTGGCTTTAAATTTGTGATAAAAAGCTGCAGTAGGTGGGTTTCCTGTCTACCTTTCTCCCATTTTAGTGGGTTGAAGCAGATCACAAAGGGGTCGGATGAGCACCAGCAGTGGCTCAACCCAAGCGGCGGTAATGCAGCATGGAGGGAGGAGAAACAAGGCATTCCTCCTTCCACAGCCTGAGCTGTTAAATCACTCCCCAACTCTTGTGAAACCTCATCCTACTCCACTCCCCATTCCAGGCCCTTCTCACCAGCACAGGTAAGATCCAGGACAGGCAGGTACTACCCACTCCTCTCCCCTTCCCCACAAACACACACAGCTCCTGTTTGTCATAGGAAGGAGGAAGCACATGGTACCGCTGGGTTTCCTGGAAGCCAGAGGGGTGGAGGACACTCACCTTGGCTGGGGTTGTTGAAATGGTTGTAATACTGAGACACATAAGTCATGATGCTGAGGCAGTCAGGAACTTTCATGGAGACCATGTCATTGGGATCTAGCAGGGCTGGGATGCCCAGCTCCCGCTCTGCCAATTCAAAGGCCTGCAGGAAAAGCAAGGAGAGGTGATAAGGAGAGAAAACTGATGTCCTCTGAAAAGCAACAGAGAAATCAAGTTGGAAGGGCTCTGGGGAAGGTTAAGCAGTAAGCCTATGGC
>NW_010110912.1:17053-24761 GCF_000699245.1 Pterocles gutturalis
CCTGACAGGCAGAGGCCTCCTAGATATGCTGCTTGAGTGGAAAGGCAGCATCAGAAGCAAGGCAACAAGTTGCTGCAGCTGCACTTTCCTCAAAGTTATTTCAGCTGGCTGTGCCCCTGCAGCTCCCACACGAGGGGTCTTGCCATTCAGCTGTTGCACTGGCACAGGGAGGGTAACTCTCACAAGGTCTCAGTTTTCACTGGAAAAAAAATCCAGTGCTTTTTCATCCTGTCAAACAGGCGCACCACCAGCCCGTCAGAGAACTGGCACTGTGAAGGGCCCAGGGCTGGCAGATACTTACAGTGACACAGCCAAACACCAGCTCTACTGAGCAGTGTCCCTGGCCACCCCAAATGCTCACCCCACCAGAAACACCAACTCTGCCCATTCTTTCATGCTCTAGGGTGCCATATCTTCCCCTCCCACTGTTAACATAGCCATCCCTGCTCAACAGCCAGCAGCCTGCCACCCACAAGCCACTTCAGCGCTCTTCTGTGTCTCAGTGAGCAGAAATGACCAGGACATTGTGATAAAAAGCACACAGCTCCCTACAGCTGCATACATGGCTGCTCGAAAGGAAGGAGTGAAGCAGGAAAACAGCTGTCTGAGAGCGTTCCACTTTGCCATGTATGTGGATAACTGGCTGTACACTGGCCATCCTGCTGTTGTGCTGAGGGAAGTGTACCCACAGTGATCTCCGAGGGAGGGAGGATGCAAGACTATGGCAGGGACCAGAGAGAAAGTGAGTCAGGAGGGGATGGGAGTGGTGTGGGCAGTGAATGGTGAGGCACCAGGTGCAAAGTGTGGGTAAAGACTGAGGGTGCCTGGTCTCTGGGGCAAAAGGTGCTGTGCAGGGTTTGGGATCTAAAAAAAACAATTGGAGAAAAAAATTAAAACAGGCATATGCAGTAACTCAGGATGTAAAATGCCCACTGTGGACAGCCCAGCTCTGCTGATCTTGGCTTTAAGATGGTTCTCTGGACTGAGCCTTGCTGGACACAAGGCTGCAAGCAGCAGGGAGCAACAAGAGACTCCAGCTTAGGGGTTGCTAATAGGGCAAGAAAGTTGTTGCATGGCTCTTGAACAGGAAAAGATAGCTGCTAATGGCGGAAAGGGGCCAATTGGTCTAGTAAGGGGCATGGCCAGGAGCCAACTGGAGGGCCTGAGTCCTGAAAACACAAATGACCTAGCTCAACTCATCTTGGGAGATGATGGCCCATGTCTCTCCATGGACTACTAGATGGAGTCTGCAGCAACTAGGTCTTTTTCTCAGCAAAATAACAAGGCTATTCCTGCTCTAGCGCTAGCCCTCACGTTGGGCATGTTCACTTTCTCCACTGCCTGCTTCTGCTGTTGGCTCCAGCTGTCGGCTCCAGCTGTCCCAAGGAGGAGGGGAATACTGCAGACCAGCCAAGGTCCAGCATAACCTTCCTTTCTGCTTATGTCTAGAGTAAAACTAGCTTCCTGCTTCCATTGTCTGCAAGTCTAGGACAGCTGAGATCAAGAAGATGTTGCACTGTTTTAATCTTCACCTGGGATGTTGTCTTGGCAACTATCAGGATAACCATCTTGTCTTCAGTACAGGCTGGAAGCTGATGTTTCAGATTCTCTTAGGTTTCCAGAGAAGCTCCTGCCTGTTACTTACAGACACAGATTTTTCTCATCCCCTCACCACCGTCACAAAGTCCTCCCATACTACATGACCTCCATCAAGTCATTCTAATGTCCCTTCTTCCTTTTGTGCACAGCATAACAGACACTTACCAAGCGGTTATTCTCATAGACATCATCCTTGGAGAGAGAATCGAAGTCTCTGAAATGAGAAAGCACAAAAAAACCCAAACCACTGTATGCAGGTTTCTCAAGACAGCCAGACCTCCTGGGACATTACAACTCAATATATAAGACCCTGGATAAACAAAGCCTTGGCAAAGCAGATTTCAGGTTGTAAAGAGACAAACAAACCAAAGGGAAATTGTGATTAAAAAAAGAAAGCAAGTCCCAAATGGGTGGTCACTAGGCAAGTAAAACTTCATTCTCTCCTCTCATTTACCCACATGTTCTGCCCTCGTAGTTACAGGCTACAGAAATACCAGGGACACATTTTGATTAGCACCACACACCCAAGCGTGCACCACATCACCCAGAACTTGCCCCTCCAAGGTCACCAGCACAACAGTGGGAGGAAGGGGGGGAGGGAGATCCCCCACCTCAAGAGGAAGAGCTGGTTGTGCCAAATCTCTTCCTCCCACAAGGACCCTTGGATGAACCCACCACCACCACCTCAAGGGACCTGAGGTCACCCCAAGATTTGGGGTGACACAGAAGGTCTTAAACTGTTCTTCTGTCCTCGATTCCCCCCCAACACTCGCAGTACACAGCAAACTGTCGTCGGCTGCAGCGTTTACAGCAAGGCAGCTGGCTGAATGCAAGGTGCTCGGGGCACAGAGAGGCACCCCAGCAGTTCCCAACCCCAACACATTGCGGCATTTCACTTGTTCCCCTGGATCCCCTCAGGGGATCAAATCAGCCTGGCCACAGGGACTGACTAGCCGTGTTCATCAGAGGAGGAGAGGGTGGGGGCTTAAGTGGCCTGCAAGTTTTCAACAGAAGAGGAAACATACAGGAAGGAGTTAGTTATGCCTTTTGTATGTGTGCATGGGTATAATGTGTGAAAACAGGATCACACTAAACCAATTACAGCCCCTTCCTGCCAAGGATCTCTTCTGTGTTACCAAAAAAAACCTCATACAGCAGCTTGGTGTGCCTGTCAGATGGATTCATGGAGGAGGACAGAGCCCAGAGAGGTTCAGGGTCAGGAGAAACCACCACAATGGCCCCAAAGTAGGTGTCCAGGCTTGGGAGACTGACCCAAAAAGACAATTCAGATTAGAGGGGGGGAGTGTGTCCCCCCCATCGCAAAGGTCATGTGCAGCAATTGAGCAAGATGGCAAATCCTCAGCCATACGCCCACGGAGAGGGTCTGCAGGAGCCTCCCTTCCTCCAACCCCATTTGGATTTTATTGCCTTTTCCTGTAACACCGACCCAGCCTGCCCCGGCGCTGCACCACAAGGCAACCAGCCCTTTCTCGAAGCCACTCACACGCCTTTCCCGATGCTGCAGAGGAAGTCTGCGATGAGCTCAGGAAGATTTTCCCAGCTGCCTGCACCACCATAAAATTACACTTCCTCTGTTCAAAAGCGAGAGGCTGCTGGTGCCGTTTCCTCCCCAATAAATGAAACTGCAGCCACTTGCTGCTGCTGGAGCAAATGCGGCAGATGGGCAGAAGATGGGCTGGACGTTCAGCTCTGTGTTAAGCACCTTTCTGAAACCACATGCAAATACCTGCACAGAACTCAGCCTGTTCAAAATACCACAACTTTTCCCTCTTACATGCTGGTGAGAAAAGGCTTCAGTCGCAGCATTCACTTTGATGTGAAAACTAGTGTCTTTTTTGGGTTTATGACTAGTTTCCACTGGGAGATGTTTTTTCCATAAGTTTGGTTTTGTTTTGTTTTTTTCCTAGAGAACTCCTTCAACTTTGCTGTATTTTTTTTTCCCTTTTAAAGAAAATACCAGCTTGGGAACACAGAAGAAGCGATGACAGCAAAGTTATATATCAACTGCCTTCTAAACATTCATGACCTTCATTTTGAATACCCTCACTTTCAGGACATGGCAGTGGTGCAGCTGGAAGCTTGAAGACTCCTTGGTAGCCTGGGCTGGGATAGTATTTTTTGACAGACAAAACATAACGTCCATTCCACTCTGCTCCAGCAAACCAAAGCAATTTTAGTAAACTAAGGCAAATCTGCCTGGGAAAGCAGATGCCAGCAGACAGAACATGCAGCTCAAGAGGTAACAGGGGAGCTCCCAAGCAGCGAGGGAATAGAAGATTTTTTCCACTAAAGTAGGACTGCAGACTCTCAGCTTTTCCCAAGATACTGAAGTCCATCAGTACGAGGCCCCAGGGATCGCAGTTTATTCAGTTCTTCTCTGCTGCATTTTCCACCTCCCTCCCCCAACAAGCCAAGCAGGACCGTACTGTTCTCCATCATGCCCGACATGAGCACTCCCACATGCTGCTCTGTCACGCAGCATCCCCACGGCTCTGGGTACGCACCTTGTACCAACACACAAGGAGCAGTCTCCCAGGCACGGCAGAAAGACACCCCAGACATGCCCCTTTCCTCTCTATGAACTGCCTCCTCTGCAGAAAGACCAGAACTTGCCATCCCGCAGCTCCACAACGTGTGGGTACATGTCACATTTTCTCACCCTGATCTCAGCAGCCTTTCATCCAGCCCTGCTCAGGCTCCTCTCCTGATAACATACCAGTCCGAGGGATTAGATGTGAGAATAGGCGAGAACCTGGCTATCCCAGCTGAACAACTGTCTTGACTCAGCAAACCCCAGAGCCGTAGCATATCCTGAAGTAATATTTCCATGAAAATAACATCCCAAGTGCTTACCTAATTAGATACATACAGAGCCACTAAGCACTCCGGGGTTTAGGGCAGCTGCCAGGGAGCACAGCAGACCCAGGGAAGGGGGAAGGGTGTGCTGTACAGCTAAAACCAGAGCAAATTCCTGGGTTCCTCAAATATAAATCATGAGCACTGTAACGGCAGCACCGTATAATAAGCTCTTCAGCTTTCCAGGTCTTGTCAGGGAAACGCAAGCAGTACATGAGAAGGAACAAATGAGATTTGTGATCCTGCCTTGTAACAGAGCTTGCGGCTCCAGGGACACAAACCAGAGTTTCTAACGCACAGCTCTCTCCTCCTGTTTTCCTCAAGCCTTCGTCTCCCTCTTGGTACTCGAAAGGCACGCGCCATGATCTCTTATTCTTCTCGCCCCAGAATGCCAAGAACCTCCCCTGAGCTCCAAGGGAGGCTGCACAGCTTGAGACGCTGGAAGATGCTTTTTGCTTCACTAAGCTGCAGCAAATGTCTTGTAAACACTAACTTCAGGCTTTAGATTTCTAGAGCACTGAGCAAACACTCATTAATCCCCACAGTCCACTGTGAAGTTAGCCTGGATGCCTCCAGCTTAACGGACAAGGGAAAAGAAGAGATTAAATATCTTGCCCCGAGATCACACAGCCAGCAGCGCAGTCAGAGGCTAAATCCAGGTTTCCCATTTCCCTGACTGGGAGAGTGAGGCAGCAAAACCAAGCGAGGTGCGTACTGCAGCAGAGCTGGAGTTGGGGACTTTCAGCCTCCCAGTGAAACATGCAGGTCCCACAGGCAGGCACCCCATCTGTGGTGGCCAGTTGAAAACACCTTGGCTGGATTCAGTAAACACTGACTGAGCACTTGCGGCTTTGGCTGCTTCTTTCAAAAAAACCTCTACGGTGTCCAAGAGCCCTGCAGGAGCTGCTCCTGGGGAGCATCCCTCCAATGCCACCTGCCTCATCTCAAGCAGACTGTGTTCAAAACAGGGGTCACACAGAAAACTGCCTTCAGCCTCACTTATCCATATGGCCTCTCTTTCCTTTTACAACAGCCTCTTCTTCAGTGTGTCACCTACCAGCACAGCAGTGCAATGGGGGTGTCACAGCTGCATCAGACAGCCAGGACAGACCAACAGCCACCACAGCTGCAGAAGAAAGCCCAGAGGAGCCGTATCGCACAGGTACATGAGAGAGCTCCAGCTCAGCTCTTGTATGGATGTGCTTGTCCCTCCCCTCTGTGATCCAAGGGGAAGCCAGCAGGAACCAGGGAACCAGCTGGGTACCGAGGAACTTCAGCCTTTGGGGAGCAGCACGGACGTCTCACGTGGGCCAGGAGAGCCTCACACAAAGGAAGACCATGCAAGGTCAGAAACGTACTTGCAGATCCCTGCCAAGTCTCATTACCAGGCTGACTGAAGGCACTTTAGAAGAGAAGAAGGGCAACTACTTTTCCTCTGCCATTAGGAGCTTTACTGCCTCTGATCCAATTTTCCCACTTCCAAATTGGGAACGGCTGAAGAAGCTGGAATCAGATGAAATGATGCTACTCTCCTGACTACCCTCTGGAAATCCTTCTGCAACATGCCATGTCCTTGTAAGGCCCTGGGCTTTGTCTCTACAATACAGCTCGTGCAGAGGAGCTGTGAAGGATATAGCTAGGACATCTGCCAGGAGCAGATTTAAGTCCACTAACAACTTAAGAGCAGTGGCTGCTACTTAATGGGATGGTAAATGGGAAACCATCAGGTGGTTTTCCTGGTGTTCATTGCAAGCTTTTCATGAACCTCTGCTTTTCAGTTCCCAGTTGCTGTGCCACTCACAAAAAAAAAAAAAAAAATCAGAAACAATAATTGCAACTGTTCCTGTCCTTAATTTCCCTCTTCCCCTCCAGCAGCTTTGTGACTGGGAGCATTTTCAAAGGCTCTATCCTAGCTGGTCAGAGCAAGCTACGCTGCCCAGAAGCTGCCGAGATACAAGACCACACAGCTCCCTCAAGACCCAGAGCCATGCAAAGCCACCATATGTCTCAGCTCTCGGCCGCTCCTGAACACCATGGTGAGGGTTTGGTGGCGGCCCCCTGAAACACATCAGGCAGCAGTTTGGTTCTAGCCCACCTGTTCAGCTTCTGCTTGTAAGAACATGAGCCTGTTCTGCCCTCTCACGAGCAACACAGCTCCACAGTGGTGTTACTGTGAACCCTCTGCCTGACAGAGATGGCCTTTTTGGTACTGTTGTGACAAAAGGCTGTCCCAGGGCTAGCTCATAAAAGAGGATTTGGTCAATTCAGGCCACCTCAGAGGAAGAACCACCAGCCCCGGAGCAGAACGTGACAGGGGACGCACCACCAGACTTTGCTGACAGGTGAGGAGCGTGTGCACGCTGGATGCACGGCAAGGTGGGGCGATGCCTACCTGCACTGCAAGGGCTACCAAAGATTAGAGCAGACAGGAGGCAGACTCCCAGCAGCACTGGGGTGCGCAGAGCTAGGTGGCAGGTTGGGGCAGATTCCTTCCAGTGGCTCAGCCAGTTTCTCCAGCCTGACACCATGCCCCCAGGCAATCCCAAACTCACGGGCTGCCTCTTTAAACTCACATTCCCCCTCAGAGCCACCCTGCAAAAGGGAGGTGGACAGAGGAAACTCAACTCAAAACCACTTGCCAGGGGAGGGCAGCAGGGCTCGATGCCCCTGTTGGTACGTGCTACCTCCTGCTTTCAGTGTGGCATCCACAGAAAACAAGCTGGAAACAAATGCAAGAAACGACCTGGTCTACGGCTCTGTAGGTTTTGGGGTGGCTGCCAGCGGGAAAGCCCCTGTGCCAGGCAGGATTCCGGTCCTCGGGAAGCTGGAACTGGAAGGCCGATCTGGTGCAGAGGTGAGACACCCCACGCCCAGCTGCCAGCATCATGCCTCCTCCCTGGCGGCACCGCTCCCAGCGGGGTGCACGGCAGCACAGGAGCTCCAGGCCGGACCTAGCCCGCCTCCAGCCCATCTTTGGCCTTAAACCACACAACTCCTGCTCACCCTGACTTTGGCAGCCCGTGAGTCCGGGTCAGAAGATCATTCACTGAAACACAGCATCCCTCATCCCCATCCCCAATTATTTCAGAAGGCGACAGAACCACTGATGTGTTCCTTGCCCCTGAACCTCCACCTCCACGCACAGGGAGCCCCTGTCCAGCCCGGAGCCCCTTCCTGCGGCCTCCCTCCCCCCCAGCCCCCCGGCAGCTCCCAAGACAGCGGCAAAGGGACA
>NW_010110913.1:0-277 GCF_000699245.1 Pterocles gutturalis
GATGGGATGGGGAAGAAAAAAAATAACAAAAAACCAAAACACCCCCACGGCGTCGCCACCAAACCCCTTCCCTCGCTCCTAAATCCCCCGCGCCCGCAATGTGCCGCCTTTTAGGAGACGCCGAAGCGTGTAGCTGCTGCTTTTGACAAAAAAATCAATTTTTTTTGCTTAAAAAAAGCCCCAAAACGGGACGGCGGAAGGTGCAGGTCGGCGGCGAAGCGGCCGCGATCGTCTTGGCGGCGGCTCCTCTTTTTCACCCCGGCCGAGGGGGGGGAAA
>NW_010110913.1:378-2167 GCF_000699245.1 Pterocles gutturalis
CGCCGGCCGGCTCCGTGTGGCCGCTCCCGGGGCTGACCCCGTCCTGCCCTCCCAAAGCCGGAATTTCGTGTAATAAGGTTGTAATTGCCGCTGCCGCTGCTTTTCACGGTGGTTTTTTTCCCCCCTCCTCTGGGCTCGACCTGCTCCGGGCGCTCGAGCGTTGTCCCTGGGGCAACAAAAATCCCGTAAATCCCTTTTTCCCCGGAATTTCATCACTTTTTGCCCTAAAAACCCGACTCTGGCTGCTTCAAACCCCGTTTTCAGCCAGCTGGGGCTGCTTTTTCCCATTTTTTTGGGGGGCAAATCGATGGGATTCAAGCCCTGGAGGGTGTTTTTCCAGACTTCCAGCAAGCCTGGAATTGGATCTGGAAAAATCCGGGATTTTACAGAAAAGCTCCAGGCTCGGGAAATCTCGTCCCAAAGTGAATTTTTCCTGGAAAAAGGGGAAAAACCTGTTGCTAAATCTGTCCCGTAAGCCCCCCTCCGGTGTATTTTGGGGGGATTTCACCCCGATTTGGCTTTTTTTTGTCCTGTACGAGGCTGAAAGTGGTTTTGGAGCATCCTCGGAGCCTCACGGCTTAAAAATCCCCAAAAAACCCCCGGAAAAGTGCTGCTGGGGAGCCGGGAGCGCGTTTCCCTGCGGGAAAAGTCGTTTCCATGCTCCGTGGGCGCTCGGAGGTGGGTCCGAGGAGGGAGCGGAGCCACGACGTGCCACGATTTCCCTCCTCGGAATTCCCAAAAAAAAAATAATTTTCACTCCAAGCCGGCCGCGGTTTTTTCCCCGCCTGCTTTAGGAGATGGGTTTCGGGTGGGAATTCCGCCCCTCGGCGTCTTTCTGACGGCGTTTTGCCGCTCAGATCCGTCCCCACGTGGTTTTGCTCGTTTGCCGAGCTGCGCTTAACGAGCCGCCGTCGTTATCCGGATGCTCCCCGGCTGCTCCGGACCCTCTCCATCCCTTTTTGGGTCATTCCCAGGTGATTTTAATAAATTCCAGGTGATTTTTTGGGGCGGAAAGGGAGCTGCTGCCTGCGCTCCGAGCCTGGAAATATCACCGGGGGGGTTCTGGATGATTTGGGGTGTGGGGATCTGGCTCCTCACCGGGATAAATTCCGATTTTTCCCATTTTTTTTTTCCATAGTTTGCGGGAAACGGTACAAGAACCGGCCGGGATTGAGCTACCACTACGCTCATTCCCACCTGGCTGAGGAGGAAGGCGACGACAAGGACGATTCGCAGCCCCCGACTCCTGTCTCGCAGCGATCCGAGGAGCAGAAATGTAAGCGGAAAAAAAATTTCCCCTTTTGCTAAAATCCTCAAATAAATCCAGAAAATCCCCCGCGTCGGGACCAGTCCCTTTCCCGGCCGTAGCATCACCCCGGGAGGCTCGGAGGTCGCTCCAGGCGTCGGGATTTGCGCTGTGGAAGCGTTTTTTCCGCCGTTTCCGTGCAAAAATTTTTTTCCGGCATCGTTTTTCCAGCCAAAAAGGGTCCCGACGGCTTGGCTTTGCCCAACAATTATTGCGATTTCTGCCTGGGAGACTCCAAAATCAACAAGAAAACGGGACAACCCGAGGAGCTGGTCTCGTGCTCGGACTGTGGGCGGTCAGGTAAGGGGGGGGAAAAATTGTCATTGTCACCGGGGGTGGCACCAAAGTGTCCCCCACGTCGGAGAAGGCGAGGATTTGGAGTGGAAACGGGGATTTCTCCCCGACAGGGAGCTCTTCCTCATCCTCTTTCGTCACTTGTCCCCTCTTGTCCCCTGTCCCCTGCTGTCCCCTGCCCTCTCCCCT
>NW_010110914.1:0-9578 GCF_000699245.1 Pterocles gutturalis
CTCCGTGGGAACCCCATGGCTGACTCCATCGCACAGAACATGCTGGCAAACCCTCCACCTTGGAAGCTGTCAGGCTGGTGGAAATTGTGACAGATGACGGTTTCTGTTTCTTCTTTTCCTTGCAGGTCCAAGCTGACTAATGAAGACTTCAGAAAGCTTTTGATGACCCCGCGGGCTGCGCCAACATCTGCGCCACCGTCCAAATCTCGCCACCATGAGTGAGTAGGACTCCGTTTCTCGGGACTGTGGGACAAAGCATGGCTGCCTTCCCTCTGGAGCTTCGTTCCTGCCTGACTCTCTCCCGCTGTGCTCTGCAGTGGAGTCTGTAAAGGGGCTTTTGCTAATGAGTGTGCATGTGTGTGTTAACTGAAGAAACAGGTGGGTCACGACTTCTAAATAACAGAGCTGTTAAGACACTTCATGCAGGAGGCAGATTTAGGTTTTGTTCTGTGAAGATCAGTGCTTTCCCCTCTTCTGCCCGCTGACAGAGCGGACTTAGTGAGAAATAGGACTGTGCTTCTCCTGTCTTTGAGCATCTCGGAGCCCCGCTGTGTCTGAGGGACTGTTCTGTCTCGCTGCCCGTGTTTGTGTGGCTCTGCCAACTGTACGTGTGGTTTCTTGCCCTTTTACAGGATGCCCCGGGAGTACAATGAAGATGAAGATCCAGCTGCTCGCAGAAGGAAGAAGAAAAGGTAAATTAGGAAAGCAGTGCATCAGGACTTGTCGTCATACATCGTGTCCTTCCCATGGAAGCAGCTTCTGAGCTCTTGACCTACCAGATAGGACCCCGGGTGGCCTGGATTATTTTGGGGCTTTGGAGCCAAGCGGAGTGAGAAGAGCTCGGACTGAGTGACTGTCACTGCTTGTGGGAACAGACGTGGGAGGGCGGCAGCAGGATGGGGGTGAAGCTTCACCTCTGGAAGAAGCGAGAGAGGCCCTGTGGGTGTCTGGCAGAGCAGAGCAGTGGTGGGACGTCTGTGCTAGTGACGGTCTTTTGGGGCACATCTGGGTAGCAGGACTGCAGTCAGCCTTTTCCCTTTGGAAGGGAAGACTGAACTCCTCTTCAGAGAGCCTTGGGACAGCAGTTTCATCTTGTCTGGTGTGCTCCAGGCATCTTGTGTCCCGTGGTGCTTCAGTACATTTTTTTGGGGAAGCGGTTGGGAGCAAAACGGGTGTGTGGGCCCTTGGGGACTGCTACCTGACTGGTACATCAAAAGCGTGAACATGTTGCCCTAACACCGAGCTATTTTTCCAACCCCAGCTATTATGCAAAGCTGCGCCAGCAGGAGATAGAGCGTGAGAGGGAGCTGGCTGAGAAGTACAGGGATCGAGCCAAGGAGAGGAGAGATGGCGTGAACAAGGACTATGAGGAAACGGAGCTGATCAGCACAACTGCCAACTACAGAGCTGTGGGGCCGACGGCAGAGGCGTACGTGGACCTGTGGCACGGCCTTGTCTTGCCGGTCTGCTCGGGAGGGGCTGTCTCGTAACTGGCTCCGTTTTTGTTGCATAGGGATAAATCTGCTGCGGAGAAGAGAAGACAGTTGATCCAGGAGTCCAAGTTCTTGGGTGGTGACATGGAGCACACTCACTTGGTGAAGGGTCTGGACTTTGCGCTGTTGCAGAAGGTGAGTGCAGAGATTGCTGTGCTGCTCTTCTACCCTGTCTGCTCCCGCAGGCTGAGAGGGTGGGCAGAGGGTAGAAGTTGCCACTTCTGGGTGCTTCAGTCTTGTCGGTGTGGATTTCTCTTTCTGAGAGAGCTTTATGAAGGGTTGGGGAGCTGGTGGAAGTGGGCTTACTGGTTCTGATGGGCAGCAGTGGCACGGATTGGTCTGTAATGCATGTATTTACTCTGTGGCCAGGTACGGGCTGAGATTGCCAGCAAGGAGAAGGAAGAGGAGGAAATGATGGAGAAGCCCCAGAAAGAAACTAAGTGAGTGGTTGAGGGTTTTGCACTCCTGCGTGCAGTTGCCTCCCAGAGAGGAGGTCACAGAGGAGGCACACACTTAGCATAACACTTCTGTTTCTTTTCTATTTCTGTTCAGGAAAGATGAAGATCCTGAGAACAAAATTGAATTTAAGACCCGGCTGGGTAAGACTGTGTGGACATGGCTGTTCCACACCTTGTGTTGTGCTGTGAATGTGGGAGAAATCCTGGAGGGTGAATGGAGGAGTGAAATCCTTTAGTTGTGGGAGGGGGAGAGTGAGGTGTAGGCATCCTGAATTTGAGGGCCAGAGGAAGCATGTCTCTTAGGAGGTGATTCTGATGTTTCTGATAAACTAAACATGCCTCGCTATGGGCTTGTCCGTTGCTCTCAGAAGAGCAGCTTTCCCATGCATTTCCTTCCCCTCCAGGTCGCAACATCTACCGCATCCTGTTCAAGAACAAGGCCTACGAGCGGAATGAGCTGTTCCTGCCAGGGAGGATGGCCTACGTGGTAGATCTGGACGATGAGTATGCTGACACGGATATCCCAACCACGCTGATCCGGAGCAAGGCCGACTGCCCCACCATGGAGGTACCCAGGAAGAGTTTTGTTTCCCTGACTGTGTTGGGCTGAATCGGAGGGGCTCTCTGAGGAGGGAGTCATCCCCTTCCTCGGGAATTTCTCTTTCAGGCACAGACCACGCTGACCACCAACGACATTGTCATCAGCAAGCTGACACAGATCCTCTCCTATCTCAGGCAAGGGACCCGCAACAAGAAACTCAAGAAGAAAGACAAAGGTAGGAACTGAAGTGAATCAAGTAGAAGGACTTGGGGCTGGAGAGAAGGAGATGCGTTTTGGTTTGCTGCATTCACCTGCGCCGTGAGGCAGTGGATTTAGAGCACAGAGATTTCCTGCAGCTCCTGGAGCACTGCATCCTGAAGGCAGGCTGTTCTGTGGCAGGACCACAGGGGAATGGCTGCTGAGAAATTACAGCTGCCAGGGTGGCTCTGCTCTTCCTGGTTAAGGCCCAGTTCCCTGGGCAAATGTCCCCTGTTGGGGTGGGACATAGTGGCTTCCTGAAGGAGCTAGATTTGATATGGTAACTGAAGAGGAATTTGGGAGAACACCCTTTTGGGGCTTAGGAGCCAGACTGGGGACAGGGAAACAGTGCAGGTGGCGGAGTGGATGATGTGTCTCTCGCTGCTCTTGTGTCCTTCCAGGGAAGCTGGATGAGAAGAAACCCCCTGAAGCTGATATGAAGTAAGTGCCTCCCTGCCCACAGGCTGTGGGGTCACAGCTCCCTGCTTTGAGGAGTGTCCTTTTTGTCCCACTGCGTTTGGAGCAGGCTGGGTTTAGCACTTCTGGAGCGAGCTGCCTCTTTGGACCTGCGGTTTGTAGGACACGGCTGGAGGCAAGCTCTGTTTTTTTTTAATTTCAGGCTTGAGGTAGGCAAGGGCTGTCTGTTGTCCTGGTTTACCAGAAGCAGGTCCAGGCAGCAGAAGAGAGCAGAAGTGTGGTGGTACCTCTGACAGATGTAGAAGCCAGTTCTAGTGGGCATCCTCAGCTCTCGGTGTTGGTGCTGCATGCTGCTTTGTTAGGTTCCAGTTCACAGGGAGGTGGCTGTGACCTCCCCTAACTGCAGGCTTTTTCCACTTCCAGCATCTTTGAAGACATTGGGGATTACGTACCCTCCACTGCAAAGATGCCACGGGAGAAGGAGCGGGAGAGGTACCGTGAGAGAGAGCGCGACCGGGACAGGGACCGGGAGCGGGACAGGGACCGGGAACGCGAGAGGGACAGGGAGCGTGACCGTGAGCGGGAGGAGGAAAAGAAGAGGCACAGCTACTTTGAGAAGCCCAAGGCTGACGATGAGGTGAGCCTCTGCTCAGGAAGCCTGGACTGTCCTGCTTGATCTCTGCCTTTAGGGGAGTGCAGCTTTGGGGGGTGGGTGGCTTTGGGTGTCTCTGGTTGTGCTCCCACACGTGCCAGCGTTCAGCTTTTGCTGAGCTCTGTCTCTCCAGCCAGGGGCTGGTGGGTGGCTGGGTGCTTGTCGTCTCCTTCAGTGAGTAAGGCAGGACTAGCACAAACCAGTAGCTTTTCTGGTTCAGCTCTGTGCTTGCCACAAACAGTTTTAAAGTGTAGCTGCAAGTCATGCAGCACTGTCACTTGCCTGCTTTCAGCCCTCCTGGGTGACACAGTATCTCTCCCTCTTCTTTGCAGCCCACAGACATCGACAAAGGTGAGTCGGGCGGTGTGGACGTCGGAATGAGGCTGGATGTTTGAACAAGGCCATACGGGGTTGCACACTGCAGAACTGCTTGGCTCGCTGGCCTGCCTGAGCTCCCTGCTCTCCCAGACTGCTATGTCAGAGAGAATTGCCTGCCGTGAGGTTTTTGGGGTGAAGAGTCTTGTGCCTACAGGCGGCTGCGTGTCAGCCCGGGCTGAGTGTGTGTGCAGATCCCTCCCTGGCAGCAGACCAGCTCAAATAACCTTATACTGGCCGTAAGCTGAGGAGGATTCAGTCTCCTAGGATCAGCCTGCCCCTGCCTGTACTTGGGCTTGAACTGGTTTGCTGTTCCTCAGTGTTCTCCTGGCTCCTCTTCTCCTTCATCTGTACCCTGTGCTTCTGCCTGTTACCCGTCCCAGTGAACTGGGTGTGCAGAAGGCGGCTCTGCCCAGCACCACATGTGTTGCAGTGAGCTGCTCCTGCCCCAAAACTCACCCTGCTGCTCTCTTTGCCCCAGGACCCGGCTCAGCCAAGGAGCTCATCAAGTCCATCAATGAGAAGTTCGCTGGATCAGCTGGCTGGGAAGGAGCAGAGACATATCCTTTACTGGCTGTGCCGGCCTAGCTGACCGCAGGGCCGGGCTTCCCTTGAAAGCAGGCCTTGCCCGAGTATGGCTGTGTGCCTGGCCTTCCTCTCTTGGGAGGGCTCTTCCTCCTGTAGCAGAGAAATGCCACCCAAACCTTGCTTTTCGTACCCCAAACAGAAGCTCTGCAGCCTCTGTTTCGGTTGTGTTAGGGCAGGGCTGTGCTCAGCCCTTAGCTGTAAGGCTCCATGGCATTGCTTTCCTTGACCGTTGTCACTTTGAAGAAGCCAGAAGACAAGAAGCAGCTGGGGGACTTCTTCGGCATGTCAAACAGCTACGCCGAGTGCTACCCCGCTACGTAAGGAAGCGGCAAGAAGCTGCGGGTTGGGAGCAGGGTGTGCTGAGGTTCTGCTGTTCTCTGTCAGCAAGAATGTGAACATCAGCCCCGCTGCTTGTTGGGAGGAGCAGGCCTGGAATTGGGGCTGTAACCTCCTGTTAAAATGCTCCCTGACTCCTTGGTTCTGGCAGAGCCATCCTTCCCTTAGCTGCGCTCTGCTAGAAGTAGCTCCTCGGAGTCTGCTGCTCCTCGATGCCAGAGGGGCCGAGGTGGCTGGGAGTCTGCTGGGTTCCCTGGTAATTCCTGTGCTCGTTGAGCTCTGGCTGTGGAGCGGGCCCTCAGCAGAAGAGGGACAGCCTTCAGCCTGCAGAGTCATCTTAGGAGCGTTTGCGGTCTTGAACACCCTTGTGGTACAGCTCACCTGTGGTTGGAGGAACTTCTTTGTGGTCCAAGAACCGATTACATTCAGTCTGAGGCCACAAGAGATGGCTCCCAGCAGCCTGGCTCCAAGGTCCTGATCCGTGTCCCGTGGACCTACTCCAAACCCTTCCCTTGCTTTGTTTCTCTTTACAGAATGGATGATATGGCTGTGGACAGCGATGAAGAGGTGGACTACAGCAAAATGGATCAGGTATGCTCTCACCATCTTTTGGCCATCAGCGCAGGCTGGGAGGATCCCCCTGGAGAGAAGCAGATGGTGCAGAAGGGTGGAGCGCCCTGGAGCTGGGTGTGGGGTGTGTTCTGGGGTTGGCTGATGTGCTGTGTGCCTGGGGCTGGACAGGATCTGTCATCCCAGGGAGCAAACATGTGAGTCTGCCCCTTGATCGTGGTGGGGAGGCGTGCTAGTCTGTCGACTCCCTTTTCCACGGAATCTCCTGTCTGGGGCTTCTCGGGAAGGGGATCTCGGAGCCATGGCCAGACTGGGTGCACAACCCCGCTGAACTGGGGCGAGTGGGAGATTGAGATCCTGCCTGGGCAGGAGCAGCTGCGTGAGAAGCGCTGGCCAGCATCGCCTAAGAAGCTGCTTCGAGTCGTTCTTTTTGCTGCAGGGTAACAAGAAGGGACCTCTGGGGCGCTGGGACTTTGACACCCAGGAGGAGTACAGCGAATACATGAACAACAAAGAGGCTCTTCCCAAGTGAGTGCAGCCCTTGGGAAGGGCTGAGCCAGGATTTGGGGTGGGGGTGGCAATGCCAGCCAAACCCGGGTGCCGGGAGAGCTTAAACTGAGAAGGGTGTTCCCCTGGATGGATCCCCTGTGGATCCTGGGCTTGGTGACTTGTCTTTGCACTTGGTGTCGCTCTTGAGGACTCCTGCCCAGCTGCTGCTTTCAGAGGCCCAGGCGGGTTCTGGGGCATGGGCTCGTGGCTGGGGCAGATGTGACCATTCCCCCAGCAGGCCGTGGATCCCCTGTGAGAGCTGAGCTCTGTCTCACTCCTTCCCCAGGGCGGCCTTCCAGTATGGGATCAAGATGTCTGAGGGACGCAAAACCCGTCGCTTCAAGGAGACAAATGACAAGGCAGAGCTGGACCGGCAGTGGAAGAAGATCAGTGCGGTGAGTGCCCGGTGCTGGGATGTCATCTGTTTAGACCGCAAGCTGCCAGCGTAGACCAGGGGAGCTCCCACTTAGTCCTGCCCTTCCTGTCCTGGTCCAGCCCATGCCCTTGCAACCAGGTGCTACCAGTGTGCATGTGCTGCAGAGCTGGCTCTCTGGACACTGGGTCTGCTCCTTATGAGAGCATCAGCCAAATATTTGGGGCTTCAGGACAGGACTGCAGAGAAATCTCGAGGTGCATTTGGAGCTGTTGCCCTGGCAGTGATTCTGATCAGGGGCTTTTTGCTCCAGGCTCTGCAGCAGCTGAGTGTGTCCAAACCCAGCAGCTCTGAGCCATCCAAGGGGGCTCGGAGGGGACCAGGCAGGTTTAGTAGCTCCTTGTTTCCTAACCGGCAAAGCTGGGGGTTATCCTGACAGGGTGAGCTGGCCACGAGCACCCCAACAGTATGGGATGGGCTAGGGGAAGGTGAGAACAGATGGCCTGTGATCGCGAAAAGGGAGCAAGGGGGGAACAGGCCAAGCTTCTCCAGACTTCAGACGGCTTGCGGACAGCTTTAGCTCACCTCTGCTTGCTCTGGCCTGGCTACAGCTCTCCCCGGGTCCCTCTTGCACCCTGCAGCCCTTCTGCAGCCAGCTGCCCTGGGGGTAATGGGGCTTTGTGCTTTCTCTGCAGATCATCGAGAAGAGGAAGAAGTTGGAGGCTGACGGGTTAGTAAAGTTGTTTCTGCTCTGGGCTCAGCCATGGGGCGATGCTGGGGCCTGGCTGTCTCCTGCCACCTCTCTGAGGGGCTGCAAGGGACAGAGACCTCCCTGGGGGCTCTCGGCAGCGGGGCTGGGAGGAGAATGAGAACACTGGTCCCCTCAGGGTGCTCCTGCCCTGCACAGCAGCCCCCGCACAGCCCCTCTCCCCTGGGCACACCCCAGGGCCGTGTTGGTGCTCTTCCTTGACCAGCCAGTTCTGCCCCATCCACCTGGGTGCCCTGAGGAGCTGTTGCCCTTCCGTCACTGCTCTGTGGGGTGAAACTGTGGACCCTGGTGCTGAGCTCTGGATGGGAGTGGGACAGAGCTGTCTGTCCTGCATCCTCAGCACCGTCCTGCCCCTCTGTCTCTTCCAGGGTTGAGGTGAAGCGGCCCAAGTACTGATGTACCTTCTGCAGCTTTGGGAAGCCTGCCCTGCTGGCTGCTGCCTTCCCTGAGCTTGCCTCCCCAAGCTGGCAACTTTTTGCTCTGGGCTGGGCAGCACGTTTCCCCCCCAGCCCTGTGCTGTGGGGCTGCACTGAGGCTCTCCCCTGCAGCGTTGCTGTGTAGCCTGTGATGTGTAAATGTTGTGGCTGTAATAAAACTGGACTAGATTTGCATCAATGTCTGTTCGTGCAGGCAGAGAGAAGGTGCCTGGGCTAGGCTCAGAGTTGCAGGGGGGGCCAGGGCTCCTTCTCCCACCCACCAGGCCCATGGGGGTCTCAAGGGGTGAGCCCAGCTAAGGATGTTTATCGTGGGAGCCTTTTCGGGTAGGGGGCAGCATCCCCTCTCGAGCCCTGAATAAAATTAGCAAATAACCCTGTTTGGGGGAATTAATCCCAGCTGAGCACCCTGTGCCTGAGCGTGTGGGGAAGAAAGGGGACCCCTGGGTGGGGTACAGCAGGAGGGGTGTGACGGTGTGCTCCCCCCAAACCTGCCCTTTATCCCCCACAACCCTGCTCGAGCAATAACCAGGAGTGGTGGCCGTAATGGGTGCGTCTGGTCGCAGTGGCTGCAGCACAGCAGCCAAGGGCTGGCTTGCACATCTTGCTCAACAGCTGAGGGCTCGCTGAGCTCACAGCAAAACACGGCCCATATGCAAATGTGACTGTAAGTCAATCATCTCACTTCATAATTAGTGACCAGCCCAGGGCCTGCTGAGCTCTCCTGCACCGCAATGGCTGCACCCCAGGCTCTCACTTAGGCAGGGACGCCTCTGGAGCGTACTCCTCCAGGCTGAGAGAGCTGGGGGTGTTCAGCCTGGAGAAGAGAAGGCTCCGGGGAGACCTTCCAGCACCTTCCAGTGCTGAAAGGGGGCTACAGGAGAGATGGGGGGGCTCTGGATCAGGGGGTGCAGGGACAGGAGAAAGAGGAATGGTTTTAAGCTGAAAAGGGAGATTTAGATTGGATATTAAGAGGAAGTTTTTCCTGTGCGGGGGGTGAGGCAGTGGCCCAGGTTGCCCAGAGGAGCTGTGGATGCCCCATCCCTGGAGGGGTTCAAGGCCAGGCTGGATGAGGCTTTGAGCAGCCTGGGCTGGTGGGAGGTGTCCCTGCCCATGGCAGGGGGTGGCACTGGATGGGCTTTAAGGTCCCTTCCAGCCCAAACCCTTCTGTGATGACCCTATGAGTCCTTGCCGCAGCAGATTCTCGGTGAGTGACTAACAGCATGAGATCTCACCTAAGTGCTGTAAAGGATTGGTTGTATGTATATAATCCTTTAGACATCAATTGTTGACCAAGCCTGGGACTAGGACTGGATCCAGCTGCACCTGGGCTCCTCTCTGAGAAGGAGTTTAGGGAGCAGGGGGGTCCTTTCCGAACCTCGTGACCCAGCAGGAGGGTCTCCCTGCCAGTTCTGTCTGACCCTGTCCTCTATGCAGCAAATAATCAAGGGCACCTCGCCATCGAATCCTGTTAAATCATTGCCACGTTAACCATTGAACTTTGTTAACTCACTGTTTCATATAAATAAACATATTGCTGCTTCTTGCCTGCGAGTGAAGTCGGTAAATAACTCCTGCTCCTTCCGCGACACATCCTGCTCTGAAGATGACGACTTGTACTGCATCCCGGCCAGGGGCAGAGGGATGCCATGGGGCCAGCAGCGGGCCAAGCCCATTGCCGTGGCGCAAGGCCAGCGGGGAGCTGGGACAGCCCCTGGGGGCAAGGATGGGGACAGTGCTGGTGGCCCCCGGCTGGGCTGGGGCC
>NW_010110915.1:0-277 GCF_000699245.1 Pterocles gutturalis
TCTTCAATCTGTTATTGGCAGAGGTGCCGGTGGGCTCAGCCCTGGCTTGGGGTGGGCCCAGCCTGAAGCTGGGAAACTTCCCATCGTTTCTCACAGGGGCTAGGTCGGTGGTACTCCTTCCCCCACTCCTCCCAGCTAAGACCTTGGAGACAGGGGTGGGGGTGAACCCTTAGCCATCACTTACAGGGGCAGCCACTGCAGCCCCTCCCTTGCTGCCAGCAGAGCTGGAGTCAAGGGAAACCTTTAGCAGCTACTTACAGGAGCCATTACTGTGGCC
>NW_010110915.1:307-10130 GCF_000699245.1 Pterocles gutturalis
CCCCCAAACAAACCTACAACAGGCATCTACATTCACATCAGGCTTGGGTGTGAACCAAATGTCAATGACCTGTAGGTGCATCATTGAGGATCTCTCTGAACTGCAGTTTTCTGTTTTAAATTGCCCACTGCAACAACAAAAACGTGGGAGAAATGTGTGGCTGGCAGGTACCTTCGCGGTGGATTTGGGGACAGAAAGGAGATAAATGTACTAAACTTCATCCCTGGGTTGTATAACTATAATTGCAAACACCTGTAAACATAAGTTTAAAAAAATAATAAAGTGGATTGGAGGAGTAGGTAGCAGCATTAGGTCATCTTTTCCCTGACCAAGCTCGTCCTTGCTGAAGGATTGGAAATTACTGTAATCCTTATGCTACCCAAGAACTTTCCTCTCTTTTCTTCTTCACCTCCATTTCATCTGCCAGAAATGAGAGAGAAGTGCTGGAGACAAAAAGCAGCCAGGAAGCCAGGCGAGAAACAAAGCTCACTGAAAGAATGAAACACTGTGTGGCTTAATCGTCTGTGATCCTGAATATTAACTGCTTAGGAAGTGTTTGTGCCTAGAACTCACTGTCTGTTTTTCAGGTGATTGAAATGTTGAGAATTACTCATAAATGGTTGGCCAGAACAGATGGGTGAATTTAAATAAGTTCATTTTCTTCGCATGCTAATAACAAAAGGTCTTTATTTCCACCTACATTTTATTTTCTTTTGCTGCAATGTGGGAAAGAAGCTGGTATGTGACGAAATGATGAAAATCCCACTGTACCTTGACATTCAGGAGCGTGTTATTCATCATCACCTCAGTGTTCTGCTAACGTTTCTGCCCACAGTCTTTTGCAGCCAATGTTTGTCTCCCTTGGTAATACAAAGGGGTGGCTACTCGGATTTTGGGTGTTAGCTCAGACTCTTCATGCCACAGGTAAATACATACTGAGTCCTGCAAAAGCAAGGGCTACAATGGCAAGGCGCACTATCTGCAATAGTTCTGATGCAGGCAAGGTTGCTTTCTAATTGGTTTCCTTTTGGTAACTGGTTTACTGTTTTCTTTGTGTGCTGAAATGGAGTCTGTTGTAGAAAAGCAATGTGTTTATTTTCCAGTCTGTCCAAGGGGTTAATTGGAATTGCACATGGCTTTGAACATTGGAAGGAAGAAAGCTGTGAGAGGGGCTACAGTGTTGATGCGTTGTTGGTTGGTTTGGGAGATCTTTTAATGTGGAGGGAAAACTGTTGTGTGTTGACTACGTCAGGTCGATCAAAAGACTGTTACTAGCAGTTGTGTGTGTTTGTAGAAGTTACTGCAGCACCCCGTTATCTGAGTCGTGGCATAAACGTGTTGCGATTGTCAGTCTTCAGGATAGTGGAAGTCAATGGAAAAAGGAAGGGGAAAGGGGTGGGATGTGTGTTCTCGGTGATTATCCAATGCTGATGAGTGTCACGTTAATGCTGTTGTTGTTATTGCGATTATGAATTTAAGTGGAGGAGAAGAAACACTAAGGAAAGACAAGAAGGAGTTGGGGACAGTAAAGCTCAGAGGATAGATAACGTGTGACAGGTGAAGAAATGTGGAAGGGAGGGGAGAGAGGGTATTTGAGTGTGTAGGAGCCCAGTAGGTTTAAAGGGGGCATGCATCAAAATTATAGGAAGGTTAGTGATGTCTGCTGTGCCT
The DNA here is from genome assembly GCF_000699245.1 of Pterocles gutturalis. Taxonomy (NCBI): domain Eukaryota; kingdom Metazoa; phylum Chordata; class Aves; order Pterocliformes; family Pteroclidae; genus Pterocles; species Pterocles gutturalis. The sequence goes on from NW_010110915.1 coordinate 1,979, forward strand.
GGGGTTTCCTACTTTGCTACTTCTGCAATTTCAATTTCTGTTGTCTAGGATCCCCAGCTGCGTCCTGCCTGCGCTGTCTTTTCATACCTCTGCGGTGGAGGAGAGGCACACCACCAGTCTTAATATCTGGGGGTGAAGTCCTATTGGTTTGGCACTTGTTTGACCCTTCACTGAGTTAATTCAGCGTGCTAATTGCACAGAAAGTTGTTCATCTTAGCACGTTCGAGTCAGTGTTGAATCAGCTTGGTTCAGTTTTTGGCGAACACTGGTGAAATGGGAGGAAGGGAGTATTCTGCATATTGTGGGGGAGTAGGCATGAATAGGATATTCTCCATTAGCGTATGGTTAGATGTTAAAGCATCTACAGGCATAATATGTAACTTTATCCTGAGAGTGTCTCCTCTGTGAAAATCTAGAGCTGGAATGTGCTATAGTGAAATGGGTTTTATTTTATCTTACCATTTCTGGAGCAACAGTCTGTAAGAAGCAGATATATTTAGTCAAATGAGTTTGCAGTAGATTCCATTCCTTATGATCGCTGGTTTTCTGACAGGAGTTTTTTCTGCCCAGTTAACAGATGTCTGTCCTTTGGTCTTGAGACTATCTTTGGAGACTTACGAAACCCAGGAATGTAATAGTTTTTAATGACTTCCCTGTGATTTTAGTCTCATGCTGGCAGTATGTCATGTCTCTCTTGGAGATGCTTTGTATTATAGTGAAAAGCTTGGCTTGTCACCTCAGAGATACCAAGTCGTGTGTCTGTTCACAGATCTAGTGTGGCATGCTCGGACCAAGGCATCCCTGGACTGGCATGTCCATATGCCTTATCTTTCTGGGTTAGGCACGTCCTCCTAGAAGGTGCTTGCTTCTCTTTAAATTGCCCACAATAATAGAAATCCAAGGAGAACTGTCACATAAAATGCTAGTTTGCTTTTACCAGAAGTTTAAAGGCAAGATAGCTGAGTTAATCTTTCCTGTAAAGGCTCTACTTCAGTCATCCAAAGACAAAGACTGTCTGCTGAGCAAGAAGAACATGGGATAAGAAATCAGTGTGCCAAAATAAGTGTACTGGAAATTCATCCAGATTGGGGGAGTAAAACTTGCAGTGATATGACTGGTCTTCTTTCAGAGCTTAAGGGTTTTTTTAGTTTTTGATTCAGTCTGTCTTCCAGCATAATTACTCAAAAAAGAAAAAGCTGTGAGAGATGTTGCTCAAAGCTTTCTTAAAACTTATTGGGTTTGCTTTCTGTATTAACAACTAGGGCAAAGGTTGGAGGTCTCTGTGTCAGAACTAATGATACATCTCTCTGTACAAATAGTTAATGGTATTAGTACCTTTTATTTTTCCAGTGGACATAATTGTTCTAGCCCTCATAGGTAAACAGCAAGCTTTAGTTTAATTCAAGCATGTTTTTTTCCAAATATAATTCAATTTCTTAAGGCTAGACTGAGGAACTGATAGTTTTCCAAACTTTTCTACCTCTGCTGTGTGAATAAGATATTGTTTATTTCAGACCAGAAGCCATCATGGAAATCTTGCCAGGAATCTGAGAGACATACATTGGTCTTCTCCTGTTAATACAGAGAATTTCCAAGACCACTCTTAACCTACTTCACTAACCAAACCAACCATTTCTCCATTTCCTAGTTGCCTGAGTCACAAGATATTGTCAGTTAAATACTTTTTTCCTGCTTCAGCAAAACATTTATTTATGTGAACTGCAAAAATAAGTAACCAAATATAAAGCGGAGAAAGTAATTAGTCATTGGAGTCTTATCCTTTGGGAAACTAGGGAGCCAAGTTATCCCTGACTTTGCATAAAGAATTAGATCATACATCTCTATGTGTGGATGCATGGAAAGCGATTCAGAATTAAAGCTGTCTCAATGGACTTTACTCTGATCCTCTACAAGGATCCTTATCATACTCTTACTTAAAAAAGCCAGCTCAGTCTTATTCTAGATGTACCTGAAGTGCTGATGGTTGGCAGAAGAGACGGTCAAGGTACTTCTCTTACTTGTCCATAATGTGAATAATGGCATAGTGAATGCATTAGATTTCAAACCCACCTCCTCTGTATGCAGATGCTGCCAGCACTTAAGATATTCCATTTGTTTTTTCCACTTCTGAATTGGGAATGAATAGGAGAGGGAAGGCTGCCTTACGTTTTGCTGATGAGTAGTCTGATTAGAATGGTTGTGCATGTGCCCCTCGTTGCAGGGTGGAGTGTGCTCCCTGGTATGGCTGACCAATCCCATAGGTCTTCTCTGTTTATTTTTTCCTCCTGTTGTTAGCTACCATCACATCGGAGCTTTTAATGAGGTGATAAATTCCAGATGCTAGAACCTGCATGTTTCTAATCCTCTCCTTTTCAGGCTCTATGGCATATTTATAAAGCAGCACAAATGTTTTTGAGTACAAGTGGTAAGGATGTGTCCACAGCAATAGAAATACCATGGCTGATGGCAGAGGGTCAACGAAGTAGTCACCCACGGGGAGGGGGTTGGCTGACTTAGAGGGAGAAAAGAGTTTTGGTGCTATCCAGTATAGAGTTAACATTATTTCAGCTCATCCTGTTGGATTATTGTGTATTGATTTCTTTTTTTTTTAATATGTGATATTTTAAGAGAAGTAGTGAGGAAAAGAGAGTAACTCCGATTAGATAACCAGAGAATAACTCAGTTGGGAAGGGTTCTCAGGAGACTTCCAGTCCAACCTCCTGCTCAGAGCAGGGTCAGTCATGAGGTCAGACAAGGTTGCTCTGGGCATTAACCAGTTAGGTCTTGGGAAAACTCCAAGGGAGAAGATGGCACAACCTCTCCAGGCAACGTGCTCTGCTGCCTGGCTCTCCTCATGGTGGATAAGTTTTTCCACATGCCCAGTCAGAACCTCTTCTTGTTCCAGTTTATATCCATTGTCTGTTGTCCTCCTGCCCTGCACCACTGGGAAGATTCTGGCTCCATCTTCTTAGTAACAGGCTGCTCTTAGGTTCCTCTGAAGCCACTTCTTCTGTAGGCTGAACAAGCCCAAGTTCCTCAACCTCTTCTCGCAGGGCAAGTACCCCAGCCCCTGGATATCTTAGTGGCCCTTTGCTGAGCTCCAGTTTATAAATTTCATTCTTTTTACTGGGGATGCCAAAACTAAATATAGTATTTTCGATGTGCTCAGTGAAAGGTGATAGTTACTTCCCTTGATCCACTGCCTAGGCTTTTGTTGACACAGTCCGGGATGATGTTGGCCAGTATTGCTCTGGTGGCACACTGCTGGCTCATGTTCAGCCTGCTGTTTACCATGACCCCTCAGGCCTTTTCAGTGGAGCTGCTCTGCAACCAGCAAGATGTTCATGTTTCCAACAGGCAAGCCTTTGCATTTGTTTTTGTTCAATTTCATGAGGTTCCTGCCAGGCCATTCCTCCAACCAGACTAGATCTTTTTGAGTGGCAGCCCTGCCCTTGAGCTCATTGACGGATCCCCAGTTTGGTGCCATCTCCAGACTTGGTGAGAGTACTTTATCATCAATTCCAGCAACATGCTTTTCAACAGAATAGGTCGAGACCTCTATGGTTCTACCAGCGGTTATTTCATACTCTCTAGGGAGAGTGTAACCCATTGACCACTTCCCTGAGCCCCACCATCCAACCAGGTTTGGTTTTGTGGTTTTTTTTTCCCCATCTAGCTGTCCACCTGTCTGGACTGTAATGTCCGAACTTGCTACAAGAATATTGTGGGAGGTAATTTGGAAGGTCTTGCTGAAATTGAGGTAGATGACATCTGGTGCTCTCTGGCTTGTCCCCAGATGCTATCCACTGCCAGTGTAGTGGTAGGAGCTCTTCTTGCTGCACTTGGTGTCCCTTGCAACTATCAGTTGGAGGTGAGGTTTGGCTTTCCTAACATCACAGCTACTTGTGTATGTGATGATTTCTGAACTCCTCTGTGGTACTCTGTACCTGCTACCACCTCCTGAATACTGACTTCTTGCGTTGGAGGTCAGCCGTGGGTTCCTTGTCTAAGGAGGTTTTGACTGTTCACTGGTGTGCTACAAGGTGAAAGACAGAAAGAAACATAGAAATTTCTCTGGAAGAAAACATTAACCCATTAACTACTGCTGCTGGTAAATATGTGAAGAACGGAACAACCATAGGGGAGTGCCGTCTTGTAACCTTTTCTAATTCTTGTCTGAAGCAGGACCTGAATTAATGTTAAAATCATGTGCAGATGGAGGTGCTGTATTTTTAGGCTAATGTTTCTGCTATAGAAAGTAGTTTACTGCATACAGCAGACAGCTGTACGTGTTCACGTGTTCACATTTATGTTGATTAAATCTGTTTAATTTTTCATTTAGAATTAGTATAAGAACATTAATGTAAACCTAAAAAAGGAATCTTTGCTAATATTCTTCATGTTTAAAACATGTTCCTGCCCTGGGAACAGTCAATTATTTTTCTTATTGTGGAGAAGAATGCTGATTGTATTCTGTTTGTGGTTTTTGAAAAAAATTTCTTGTGCATTTCCACACACTTCTCTTCCTTTGCAGATTAAATTTTGTTGTATTTGTCGTACAGCCATATTCATCTGGGTTTTCAGCGTAAACCCGTATGTGCTCGGTGGTCAGTCTATAGTAATAATTTTGTGCATTGTGAAGAACCTGCAAAATGTTCCAGATGAAAACAATTTAAAAAAGCTATTTTTTCTCGCTGTTATTCAGATAGCTTAGAGAGCACTTCTTCCCTCAACATGTGTACAAGAGGCTGGGAAAACCCCCCAATCTAGACACTGGGCATGTTGCATGATGGGAGCTCCTTCCAGTGTTCCACGTTCTGTTATGTTTACTGCCTTTAATTAAGTTGGCTTTCCTGATGACACGCTTAGCTTTCCCATTGCAATTACAGCTGCATGAAGTGTCAGCAGGTGTGTGCTTAGGGCAGTCATCTAGCTGTTGATTTATTCTTCCATTTGACTTGAAGCCAGCATGGAGGAGGGAGAGAGGAGGCAGCGTAATAGTTTTGCACGCTTCCAGGCACCTTGAATGCCTGGCACCGTACAGAAAAGGAGACCTGGATTCAGGCCAGGGCCACCAATTTAGCAGCAAGCAGTCACAGGATGAGCCTGTTTGCATACGTAGTTCAATTGCAAGAACATAAGTGCACAGTTTGTATCGTGAAGGAAGACAGCAGTAATTATCAGACCATCTGTATATAAGGGCAACAAATCGTCCCCACCATCACTCGGTTTTGTGTGGCCTTAAACAGTAAAGGTACAAACCATCACGACTAGCTTCAGTAGTCTGTGCCCTTAAGGTTGTATAGTCCTTGCTTCAAATAAGTAACTAGATTCCCTTGATGTTGATGGATTTGTTGAGGTTGTAGTCCTGACTGCTGTAATCACCCTGCAACTGCATGTCTTGCCGCGCAGTTGAATTTGCTTCAGTGGATCGGTTGTCTGATGCACAACCTGGGGAGAATTAGGCTATCACATTAACAACCCGCTCAACTTGCTAGAAGTGAGTCCTGAGGAGGGGAGAGAGATTTAATATCTAAGCCTTCACAGGCAATCAGGCAGGTGACTGACCTAATTTGAGATTTGAAGCTCTGAATGATTTTGGAGTTGGAGGCTGATCAGGTGTAGACAACTTATTCTGAGAAGGATGAGGAAACGGACAAAGAGGGCAGTCTGTCTTCTGGTGGAGTACTCCTCTGAAACCACACTCTCCTCTGGTTGAGGTGGAGCAGGAAACGCATCCCATTTGGATGCAATAACCACAGTTGTGTCTTATCATGAGTGAGCTTCAGTTTTTCCTGTTGAGGCTGTTTGATTAGGCTGGATATTAGAAAAAATTTCTTCACTGCAAGAGTGATGAGGCATTGGAACAGGCTGCCCAGGGAAGTGGTGGAGTCACCATCCCTGGAGGGGATCAAGAAACGTGCAGATGTGGCGCTTAGGGACATGGTTTAGTGAGTTAGGTGGTGTGGGTTGGACTTGATGATCCTTGAGGTCTTTTCCAACCTTAATGATTCTGTGATTCTGTGAAATACTCATCAGAGCATTAACTCTTCGTGTCCCAGGCAAGAACTTCAGTGGGAGGCTGAGAATCAATTTCATCTGGCTTTCTGTCAGTGGGACAGGAAGGTTTCTACCTGGTTTGAGCTGCAGTGGACAGCATCAAGGAGCACTTGGCCCCAAAGTAATCTTGAAGCTTCTAACCCTTCTGGATAGGAAGACCCTGAATTAAAATTTTGAAAGACTTGTTGGCACCTAACTTGTTGGCTATTAGTACCTGTGTCCTACTCTGCATTTGATCATGTGGTGGCTTGGTGAGAAAAAAAAAAAAAAGATTTACTGTGCGTTGGTATGGTAAATTTGGGCAGACGGCAAATGAATGGACACCCATCTCCTCCTGCCAGCAGACTGCTTGTAATCTCCCAAAGCAGGGGTGAGATGCAGTAGGACTGCTCGCCCACTGGTTGCAGCTGTAGATATGAAGAACTAATTGTCTGTATAATCAGGGGCCCGATGATTAACTAGAGGTCCTCATTCCTGTGGGTATGAGAAATCTACAACTTCACCTCCAGAAAATTAAAACTCGTCACACAGATGTTCTGTGGCTTACTTTTGCCAGAGCCTTAAGCTATGCTGTTTTTCTGCTTTGTTCTACAAAAGAAAAGCCTGCAGCCCATGTTGAAAATGTCTATTTAAGGTACCATATAGTGCGACTGGACAAAACCCAAACCACAGCAATTCTTGCTAGGTGCTGCCACAGGAACAGCAGAGAAAATTTCTGGATGGATGTGTGCTGGCCAGAAAGCCATGCAGTGGGACTTGCTGCCTTTACAGACAAGGAGAATCCCTCTGTAGGGTGGCTTTCCTCTTGGGGTCTGAGAAGAGAGGGCTGGGGTTATGGCAAGCCGTTGGGTGTAGCAGAAGGCTTGTAGAAAGGTTTGGTTTGGCAGCAGCAGCTGAGCAGATACTTCTCAACCCATCAGAAGTGGAAGAGGATTTACCGTATTCTGCTGAGTTCTTACACAGGGATGGTGTTTATAGACTCTTCACCTAAAGAGTAATTGAGAAATAATCAGGTTTTCAGCTGTTGCCTATTCTCATTTTTTGTGTCTGTGTGAGGGACAGGAGCTAAGTATCTTCTCTCATTGTAGGAGATTTGGCTTGTGTCAAAGCAGACAGGAATCTAATCTGAGCAAATATTGTTTCTGTCCCTGTTGTTTCTACTCTGTAGAAAAAAATGACCTGACAGTCCCTTTCCTCCTTTTTGCCTTATGTTTTTTTAGGTACTTAAGGGCTGGGTGATTTATCAAGTACCCAGGTAACTGTATCTCTAGCGTTCTCCTGGGTCCCAGCAGCAGTGTTTTACTCTCAAGCACAGATATTGCCCTGAGGTCATGGCTGCATTCATCTATGATGATAATGGCATAACCTCTCCACCGTGTAGCGTTAAGCTCCCCTGTGTGTCTGGTGGTCTTCCCCATGTATGCAGTCAATAAACCTGTGTGTTTCCTTACCTAGCAGTAGAGGCAATGGCTTTGCTTTGAAAACTGCTTTTTGTTGAAAGATGGAAATGCACATACAGAATGGTTGGAAATGAATTAATCAATGGTGAAACAGACTCGATAGAAAAAAGAACTCCCTCTCTTTCAGTTAGGTGGTACGCTTTCTATTGATCCTCATCCTTCAGGTCTAATTCTGAGGCTCGTGGCGGTGTGGTCCTGTTGAGCTCGGTGGCATTACTCCTGACTGATAGCACAGCCAAGACTCAGGGCTTCATCAGAGTTGTTTCTGCTAGTCACTTTGTGGTGGTTGCCTGCTTTGTTTTTCTTTTTATTTCATGGCTCGTTTGGTTTTTCTCTGTTCAGCATCACTGTATCCTGCCAGCTGAGTTCCAAGCAGATTTTTTAAACTCTTTTGTCCTAGAACAAGGAAATGTGTATGCACACTTCAGCTGTCTGCCTTCGTCTGTTGGATGGTAGCAGACCTGAGCCTTCTGGCTTTGTCACTTCACTGGACGTGACCCAGTCTCAGCAGTCCATCCCTTCCAGTTCTTGTGAGCACTTGTAGTTCTCCTTCTGGTCTTTTACCCATGCCAGTATTAGGACCACAGCTGGGACTTCCTTAGCTTCATCACAGAATCACAGAATCACAGAAT
>NW_010110916.1:0-23795 GCF_000699245.1 Pterocles gutturalis
CAGAGGGGGGGAAGGCCTTGGAAGAGCGACGCCGAGCCAGGAGAGAGAGCCAAAACCGCAAGCGGAGCAAAGGCAAAAAGAGAACACTCTTCCGGGTGTTCTTACCTATATACTGGGCATGACGTGCATGTTATGGAATAAATCATTGGCTATTCTGAGTTTCAGTCTTAACATAAGGGCAAATCCTATGCTAGCAACCGGCTGTGCCTCTTTGCTCATCTGCTGACCTTGGCAGCAGAACAAAACATTATTCTCTTATCAGCTCCTCTGAGTGTAAATCCAAAACACAGCCTCTTGCTAGCTATTTATGAAGAAGAGGGAGAGAAAAGAAAAAAAAAATTAACAGAGTTGACTTTAAGTTAACTTTAACCCACGACACCAATGTAAAGAATTTGATTGGAACTTGATAACACTATGCTGGTTTGACAAGTCATTGCAGTTTACAGCATGAGCTGTCAGCCACTAATTCCACTATGATGCGTTTCAGATAGAAACTATGCTGTAAAATAACAAAATTGAGATAAAGGCTTTGTGTCATTTTTGTAGTAACAGTTTTACAAATCTCAGAACTGAAAAGCTCCAGATTTGAAGACAGTAGATACTGGAAGTTTTCACTTAACGCCACTGCAGCACAAGGAAACTTAGCAGAGCTGGTGAAATATTAAACTACTAACACTGCAAAGATCTTTTTGCATAGAAAGGATGGCCAAATCACAGTTTCGTGCATTTTTTGACCAGTTAGAATGAAAGTTAGGACAGCTGTTTACCTTTCACTTGGGTTAAACTTAGCTCTCTGACATTACGTTAGCATTTGATTAGGAATGGAAAAGTTGCTTACAGTTTAGGACATGAAACTTGAAAATGGCTAAGTTGAAGTCATTATGAGCAAACCTTATAATAAAACCCTAATGCTGTTCATTAGAGACAGCTAAATTATTTAGTGATGAAAACCAAAGTCTTCCTACTTTTCTGATAAATTCTCTGCATGATCTTACAGAATTAAACTCTACATGACTGCCTTGCTCATATCTTGCATGACAACCACAAATCGCATCCTTTTCACAGACCACCACTTCTCCCCTGAAATGCTGAGTTCCATTGCCTTTTGAGGGGCAGGTTGGTCCAGTCTATCCTAGTCTCCCTACTATGACTTTTTAGTCTTTCTATGCCTCCTGTGTTGACTGCATGACTCCCCTACTGGGTGTCATCCATGGGCAGTGGTTAAGTCTTGTTTCGAAAAGGACTTCTCATCCCATTTCACATTCTCCTTTTATAATACAGCCTCTTTCACTTCAGCTCACAATCCCAAAGTCTGACTTCTAAATTCCAAAAGCAGGGACAGGAAAAAAATTCGAAGAGCTTTTAAATTTCATTCAGCTGAATTAAGAAAACAGCTCAAGTTAGGCTGCCTGAAATACTGTTTGCAGTATGAATTCTTATAGCAAATACCATTACAATACTGTAGATCATGAACATTTCTGATGCTTATTATCCTATTTTCCTCAAATTATTTTTTCCATGCTTTTAGGAGGGAGGGCTTGTGTATTTCAAAAGGGCAGTTTAATGAAAGCTGACACTGACAGAGCGATCTGTGTGGCTCTGACACAGAGATGCTTTTGTTCCTTACACCAGACCAGAGAATATCAGAGAACAGTCTGAGCACAACACAACAGACATTTTTTCCTCACAGTTGCTGAAGCCTGTGACAAAAGGCACACATACACAGCATTCCCCCAAATATGTTAAACTGGTTTATTTCATCACATTGACAGAAATGCTATCAACCTGAAAGCTGACAGCTTCTTGCAGTGCTTGTAAAATCCAAGTAGAGAAGCAATGAGATTTTATTGCTCCCCTTGCCCAGCTGTCCTCTGGTGTTTCTATTTCTCCAGAAAGATTTTGCAACAAAATGGGCTTTGCAGGCAGTGCATACTGCACACCATGAAAAATATTATATTGCTAGAGCAGGAAGAAAAAAAAAAGTCTTTGTCAGAAGCCTACTTCTGTTTCTGATGCTTTTAACAAAGCAAGAAATTAAAAAGGTTTCCACTACAAACCTGACATTTTCTACTAGGAATAAGGAGATCTGGGTTTTATATTCTCAGATCTCCATTCTATTCCTGCCCATTAATTTCATGTAAATTACTTCCATGCCTTAGTTTATACCTGTGCAAAAGAAATTTGATATTTTTCCTTGAATTCCTATTACAGAAGGGTGAAAAATACTACATTCAAGATAAATACCCTGTATTATTACAGCTTCAGTGCAGACTTCGGAGAAAAACCTTTAGCAAGATTAAGGAAGAAACAACTTGGTTGGTGACGTAACACCATAAATTTCTGACTTATTAAATCTTGTCCTAAATCCTTTCAGACATGCTGAAACACCTTCCCTATAATTTTGTCCTTGTTATGTGAGGTACCCTCATTTCACTTGCAGTGCACGTCTACATCTTCATCTACAAGCAGTAACAAACTGCAGTCAATAAATAACACAAGAGGAGCTGTTCAAACCCCGAAAGGCAGGGACTGAAGATCATACTTCATGATGGCCTTAAAAAACTGAGAGTTTAGCTGTGGAGCCACCTCTTAGGATGAGTCACTTGTAAGTGAGCTAATAAGAGAAAAACATGATACTGAATATGGGAAGACTGTACAAAAGTGGGAACAAAGAAAGACAGTTGGGATAATAAGGGAAGCCATAAATAAACTTGCACATTTACTGTGCCAGACACAGAGGAATGGATTCCATGAAGCATTCTCAGTCAATGAACATGAAAACATAAGGTCTTCCTTCCCACCTACTTTCAGTGCCATTACAGAGGTTGCCATGTAGCATAGAGACTTCAGAAAAAAGGATTTTAATCTAACACCTACTAAATTGAGGTAATTAGCAATATCTATCAGTTAATGATGCTTTCCTCATGAACGGATGCTTAGAGTTATGAAACCTTGCCTGGCAGATAAATGGTACCTTTCTCAGCCATCTGTCTTACAAATGATCCTATATGTACAGCTATTATTTCAGTCAGACACTGGCAGCTCTGCAATTGTTCACGGCCTCAGTGAAGAATAGTACCTGTCATGCAGTTTGAGCGCTCTGACTTTTAACAGACCTGCTTTCAGCTTGTCTGAAATGCTGAACAACTGCACATGGGAAAGCAACAGAAAAGAACAGGTAAGATAAAAACCAAAGATCCTCACTTTTCTCTATATGTAGGTTTAAAACCCATCAGGACTGTCCTGAAGAAGTTTTGCTGGAACTTACTGCTAAAATTGCAGATGGTTCTCTACCCACTTATGAGAAAACTCTAATGGCAAGCTCTCCACCACTGCTGTCCTCTTTCCTGGGATTTGCATCATCACAGGGCTCGCTTGGCCGTTACTTCATCACCCCTTCTGACTTGTTCCCGTGGTGCCTTAGAAGCCTCCAACCCTTCCCTCACCCGACCAAACCGCAGCTCAGAATTCAGCCACTGTTGATTTGCAGCACCAACAGTGCTCACACTTCCTGATCCCTGAAGAGCAATACTGGGACGCTTCTGACTGAGCTCAACTCTCTTATAAAGCCTCAAACAAATGTAGGCATCTATTGATAAAGCTAAATGTCTTATCAGAGTGTCAACCATAACTACAACACTAAGGACCTCACAGCTGACAAATATTTCTAGATGCTGTGTTTAATAAAACCAGTAAAGGTTTTGGAAAGGATTCTCATTAAAATTTTAATGCTTGACACAAGTAAATGCACTTTTTGTAGAAATCCTTATTTTCTGATCATGCTAATCCAAAGAAAGCTTTACTGTATCTCTTCTTTTGAAACAGGAAAAACCCCTGACTCACTGACGTTGCTGCAAACCAGCATGTTGATTAATTTTAGTTGCATATGTTGAAGATTCACGTTTCCTTTCTGTTCTATCCAGAAGAGAACACTTAACACAGAAGACTCTTCATCCCCCCATCTTTAGCAGCAACAGAATTTCAACGCAGACTTGAACTTCAGTTCCTCTGCAAGAGTTATCATCGTTTCAGCTACCATCAGAAAGCTGTGAAATAAAGTATCAATTAGAATTCTGTTAAATTACTATTTTCTACACTTCTAAAGCCATCCAACTTCCCTAGCTAACAAGCTCACTTTTATACCCTTTTATATCCTCAATACTTGGCCTTCAACACTGTAGATCTGCCATACTACTATGCCTCCACAAAACAGTACCTTTACACTCAGTTCAGAGTTGCTCATTGTGAAAAAAAATAGTGACTTTTTGTTTGTAATCACTAGTCAACTCTTGCCAATGCTAGCCACCATCACATTAATTATCTATTAAAAAAATGTAACCATATTCCCAATTCTGATTGTGTGACTGATAGCAGACAAACAGATAGTAACAACTCCAATAATTAAAAGAAGTATAGTTGAAACATACATATAATACCATGCAGTGCTTCCAGATGATGCACAAAACAAGCCGTAATGACATAGTGTGTACTGGATAGGTCTGCTGACCTGCCCACTGCTTGAAGAAGTGCACATCTTCATTGATACTACGACTTGCAGCTGAAGGTGACAGGCATCTTAGTTTGATTTTCTCAGTCAAGTATTGTGACTTAGGAGTGTGGGAGCAACAATATTCTCCAGCCCACTCAACATACTATCATATCTTTTACTTAGAAATCCTAATATACTGAATCAGTAAACATTCATGCTTGAGCCTCTTCCATGACTCAAAGATAGCATACCGCATCATCTTTATCATAAACTACACACAGCAGCAGACTAGCCTGATGATTTATGAAACTCGTAAGAGCAAGAAAAAAATGCTAATATGGTAAAATTGGTTTTTAAAAAAATCAAACGTTTTCTTTTCCTATACTTACAGGACAAATGTACAATGATGATAGAAAATAACTGCCAAATTGTTACGTGTAAACTACAAGAAAATGCTGTTCTGATCAAGCCTGTTTTTGATCCACCAGAGATCTATTTCTTTTACTAAAAGTTTCAAACAGTTCGGGCATTGGGAATGTAGGCATTCAACATCAGATGCACAGCATGCATTGTAGCAAAATTTACCAAGTAACTGAAGTAATTTAACCAGTTGACAGTATTTGTCAACATAACATTTTGAGATTAGGATCTTAGGGACCACACTTAAGCCTGAAAAAGAGAGAGATGGCGGCGAAGTCAGTTCCTATTTGATACGATTCTTCCGCAGGTGGCCCTCAGTTGAATATATGGGATTGCTTCTCTATGCGTAGAATTCTGCCTTTATAGTTTTATTCCCATGTGGCAATTTAAGTTGCTTCTGTTTGATAAAAATGTTATCAGTAAAATTAGGTGGCCAAAAGAAAACAATAACAATTTGAGAATAAGCATTTCAGAGCAAATTAAAAACAAATTAATGCAGAAATTCTTTTTAACCTGTACAGCCTTTAGGTAGGATGCTAACTTAAACCTTTATTAACCATTGTCTGGAATCTGCTTAGACATCAAATCCTTCAACCTAATTCCCATTACTTCTGTTTTAATTACAGTATTGTTTCAATAGGAAGTTTTCATCATTACAGTGGAAATTAATTTTTATTCAATTTTGCTAGAGTAAAGTATAAAAAATTAATTTACAAATAATTTATATTTTGAATGGACAACTCAAAAAATCCAAGGACAGTTCTCCTTTTCATCACAGTAAAGTATTTAATGACAAAATCAGGGTTTCCAGTAATAGCGCAAGAGAGAAGGTCCCACTTTTTCTTTCCCCCAGAATGGCACAAAATAATTTCTACATCTTTGAGAACTTTCAAGGAATTAGTTACAGATATCAGCAAGTATTACAATTCTGGCATATCATGGCAAAACCTACCTACCCTTAAGATCGCTTTTTAGAGAGCACATTTTTGTTAATATTTCACATAATGCACAACTTTTGCTAGACACAAAAGTAGCCTTTTAAGACAGAGTTTGCAGTACAGTAGTCAAGTCTAACAATACATTATTTTTATTCTTTGCAGAACTTTAAAAAGATAAAGAAACTATTGATATTACAATTTACAAATACATTCTTTCATATGAAACATTAACCTGAATTATAGTATATGTTATGTACATGACTATCTAATAATTCTAAGCTGTATGCACTACAAGCTAAGTTCCAGAAGGAAATTGCAATGATGTAAGATTTACTTTTGGATAGACATTTATACGCCTCTGATTTTTTTTTTCTAAAAACTACCAAATCTTGTAGTTTAATGAACAGCAAGAACAAAGTAAACACACAGACAAAACGTTCTTCCTTCATTCAGTAACACTAGGTTAGTTAGAATTTCTATAGTAAATGGCTTTTGATGGTTGGATAAAAGTCCTAAGTTATGATACATAACACAAGACACCTAACTGGGATATTAAAAAAAATGCTGAAAAACTGCCAGTGGGACTGAAGTAATGTTTCATAACAGTTCAACTCACAAAAGGTCTGCAACTTAGCAGTGCAACTATGACCTTGTCCTGTCCAGCTGATATGAATGTAAACACCTGAAAACCAATGTCTTTTTATCTGAATTCTGACAATTAATTCTCGTCAAGTTCATCTGATACAGGGTTTAGACACTTCTTCTAAATTATCGACAAGCTTAGAAGACCAGCTAGATGGCAGCAGTTCAAAACCTATTCCTCCTTTCTCTCAAGAGAAAGACTTGAGAGGTTAGCAGCAGAATATAGTTTAAAAAGAGTGGAAAAGATGACGACAGAAGATAGCTATGTGGTCAAAAATGTACCCCCTGACTGATTTCTAATGCAGCTATTTTCTAAAAATAGCCTAACATTTTGTCTCTAGCAGAAGTTCAATTGCTAATGAGGGACTGTTTTACCCCTTCTCACAATTCCCAGTGTGAAATTAAATACAAAGTTTCATACAAAACATTTTAAATTACAGGAAAAAAAAAAAAAGATGTAAAATTTGAATGCAATCAGCTAACTAGACAACGTCCTTATTTCAAATTAGAATGTTTTTCTAAAGCCAAGCATCTTTTTACAAAATGGGTACTTCAGAGAGATTTTCAGTTACTCCAGCTTGCAGTAACTAAAGTATTCTCAATCACTACAGCTTTTCTATCTTACAAGCACTGCTTGCAGGATTTTAGACTGTTTAAAGTGTCATTAATAATGCAAAAGTCTTATTCTACATTGAAAATGAAAACTACAGTACATTCATATAATGCCAGCTTTCTGGCTCTACAGTAAGATGACAGAATTGAAGAGCAGGCATCTTCAGAAGATGAAGGCTGAAACTTCTGCTAGGATTTCTGTTTCTAGCTTACTGGTTAAACAAACCAAAAAAAAAGTGCAGCATTTTTTTTTTCTTCATTCTAGAAGCATGTTAGAACATCTTAAAAAAAGTTAAGAAAACAGCTGTGAAGGAAGAGAGCAACCTACTTATTGTGGTAAGAGAATACAGTGCATACATTGCATATAGTGAATACAGAATGAAGTAGAGTCACCCTTTCCATGAGAATATATACTGAAAACTGAGACCCAAACTAGAAGCTATGATTCTAATGTACCGAGGCACCCTTTTTGAAAGCCTCTGTTTTAAAAACTCAGACAACTAGCTAACACAAAAGTCATTCTAACAGGACAAATTCCTGAAGTTTTCCCAAAAATTCTTAACGTAGAATTTATGAAAAACAGATGACTTGGAAAATGGTGCATTCTCATCTCCCCAGGCCTTTGCATTCTCATTTACATAGGCCTTTAGCCACAGAATCACAGGTTAAAAGAAAATGAAATGCTATTTTATACCAGGTTGATAAATTCTAGATTGTGTTTGCGGCACAGCTATGTGCGTATAGATGTAAAAATTACTTTTTTCCTCTATTTTGAAACCTCAAGCATACAGTCTGTAGGTTTCATTATACTATTCAAATAACCAGTCCAGAAGGGAAAATAGAAATATTAGAAATGCAGCACTAGTAACACATTCCCCTATGAAATTCAGATATGGACCTCTGAATGCTGGTGATGGCACATGCAAATCTTCCTACGTTGGGCAGAAGAAACAAGTTTTTCTGTTTCCCAGGACAAAGCAGTCTATTCTCCACTACGGTTACAACTCCAGGTATTTAATTCCAACATTCAAATTCTGCTGATGCTACATAAAGAAAAGCACACCCCTTCTTTGGATTTTATGTCCACATATATGTCCACAACCACTCAATTTTCTGCACAACTGGGGAAGAATATTATTATTTTAATTATGATCAGCTTGTCATTTGGTCCAGTTCCCCTGTTTGCTTTCACTCCTGTAACAACTGAAACACAGGTAGAATGTACTGCAGGACTGTGTAGCAATATTACAAAAGAGGAACAAAAGTAAGTCAAAAAAGGTAGAAATGCAACACTTTTTCCTGCACAGAAACTGAAAGAATGCATCTCCATGGAACTGGAAGAAAAAAAGCACACAGAAGTCTGAATCTCCTGTAAGAGTTGCTGAACGTAGCTTTTCCAGTTTCTCTTGGGAAGATTTCAACTTTGGGCAGTATCTCAGCATTTGTGCTTCATGGCAAGCTGAAAAAGAAAGAAAAAATGAATTAAAGAGAGATCTCGCGTAACAATAGCTATATTAAGCTCATGTGGCTAAGTCTGGATCAGAAGAGCTTGTAAACCGAATTCTCCAAAACGATGCCTGAAATCCATAACTTCTTTGCACACAGATATGCAGAGTTGGTCCCCTTGGTGTAACAGACATGCAAAGTCTCCCTTTGCTATGCTGAGGAGGCAGGATTTATCTGCTTTCATAGCTGTTTTTCCAAATGTTCTATTATTTTGCTATATGTGAGGACTAGAGCAAGGCGGCTAGAAACAAAGATATGCTTAGAAGAATGGTCATTCAGACCTAAATGCTTTGGATTATTTAAATACAATGAGAAATTCTTGACAAATAATTTAAAACACATGTTCAGCAGCTCTGCCACTACATAACGATAAGAAATTAAGGGCTGGTTGCCTTTCTACCTCTGTGATTACTGATTATTTCAACTTCAAATAACTAATAAATGGACTTAAAACTGGGAATGAGAGGGAGAAAAAAGAGCTAAAGTAAGTTAAATCGTCTATAAAAAGTGTAGACGAACTGCCTTTCACAAACCAAGCAGAGGGCTTAGCTTTATGTTCTGTATAATTAAAATTTGGTATCTGTAGGTAATAGCATGCTAATAAAGCTGAGATGAGTGAACCCTCTAAGAAGTTATGCAGAACCAGAATTGGTAGGGGCAGTTAAAATTTGTTTGCTACCAATTAAATGCTGACCAATAAATGACACAAATTTAATTGACATAAGCCTTTGACACTCAAAGACCTGGTCATAAATATGTCGTTTTAAAAACACGTTGTCTCTAGAGAGATACTGGAAAGGCATTTCAGCATGAAAGAACTCCAACCAATACTTCTCTTTCTCCCCTCAAACAACAAGATTTTTTTTTCAAGATGTGTCTTCAGCAGGCAACTCTGACAGAAAGTTTTTATAACACAGAATCCATAACTCTGAGCTCCTCTGCAGTCACCAACAAGGGGAAGGAATTTTTTAAGAGGCAAACAAAGAAGGTGAAGAAGGTGTCATAAGGAGGATTTGATAGATACACTAAGTTCCAGCCTTTACACAACTAATAATAGATGTATGCTTTCATTCAACAAACTCTGATAGCCAAAACAGCAGCACTCTGTGAGTGCTATTGTTTCTGGTGCAAACTAAGTGTTTTTGTTTTGTTGTGTGGGTTTGGTTTTGGTTGGGTTTTTTTTGGTGACTGAGGTGTTTTGAAGATGCTAGAAACAGTATTTCTATGCCATACATCTTCCACTGTCTCCATTACATGTTTTATATCTTAAAATAACCTAACATATAGCTGAAGTAATGTCCAGACACACAAATAAAGCTGTAAGAGAAATCTGTATCCAGTCATAATACTGTAGTGGTGAAATTAATTCTGGGCTGAAAATAATTCAAAGTGCTTTTACTGTTTTACTGAAGGCAACTACAAAACAACCAAAATGGGAACTCTGCTTTGCCACACAAAGTGTTCACAAATATTAGTAAGTGAAAATTGGTACCCTTCTCTTCACAGTCACTGTTTTGCCAGAAAATTACAATTTTGCCACTTAAGCAATATTCAGCTGGATCTCGCTTTCCTGATTTCACTGGAGTATGTTTTCTTTTCTGTAGGAACAACATCTAAGGTCTAGGCAGCCCCTCAAACACTTAACTAGAGAAACATTAGCAATAAACAATATTGTACTTACTCCTAAATGCTCCACCAAAACCCCAAGAAAACTCTCCTGCAAACTAAAGCACACCACCATGAAACAACAGTTTCTCTAACCTACTATGTTCCTGGGTGGGTGCCATATCCATTTTTGTGAGATAGCAGTTGAGGAACTGGACTACGGCATCTCTAAGATACAATCCAAGACTTGGGGCATCAATACAGAAAAATTTGTAAGAAAAAAAATGTTGCAAACCCCATTTTACTAAATTACTCCTATGATCGTTAAGATGACAATTATACATTTGTAGTCCTTGAAGAATGAAACTGCATTTTGTTTTCTTCAAACACAAAAATGTTATCTTTTTGTTAAAAAGACAAAACCCAAGTATTTATTACAGATCTTTAACCATCATCCACTGAAAGACTGCCACGCTCCTGTTTCAGGCTGCTGGTAATTGGGATAGCTTCAACAGCACATGGCCTCACACTAATTTGAGGAAGACTGGCAATCTGTAAAACTGGACTGTCAGGAAGGCTTCATAAATCCCAGCCTGGCAGACAGTTCAAACGGAGATTACAGTTTTCTATTTTGCATCACTTAAACATTTCCTGCACAAACTTTTCTCACTTACTGCCACAGAGACATGTAAACTCAAATGACTGTGTACAAAATCCTGCTTGAGAGTTTTTCCATGTTTTTTATTTTATTAAAAAAATGCTTGTATTGTGAATGCTTTTATCTTTTCCACCATTCCTGTTTCCATCCATTTTATTGTTTTGAATTATTATTACAGCAGGATTTTTTAAACTTTTATTTCTAAATACGGAACAAGACAGGCTAACAAAGATGGCATTTTTATTACAATATTGCATGCATTAAATCTGAGATTTTTAAAATAAGATTTTCCTAATAGAATGTGTTGAAAAGGTTTGTTTTTGTTCACAGCATGTCCTCATCTGTGGAGCTGCTGTTCTGCACATGTGGAAGATGAAAGGGCAACACACACTAATGAAACTTGTTCAAATCTTGATCGAGATTGATAGCGGCCCAACTATTACAGCCATTTTTCATTCTTGAATTCCCTACCAAGCAGTCCTCTGTGCTTTGCTCTAAAGCTGCAAAACTTTGCCTCCTATTATAGAAGCAGTGGTAGCTGCTGTTTAAGGTTGGTTTTCCAAGTTGGCATAGTTATCATCATCAGGAGGAGGGGGGAAGGTGGTGGTGTTAGAAGAGTCCAAGGGTAGGCTCATACCATAACAAGGACACTAAGCTGAACCATGATAATCTAAATGGACCACAAAATAGAGGATTATAGAATCATAGAACTTTTTGGTTTGGAAGGGACCCTAAAGATCATCTAGTTCCAACCCCCCTGCCATGTTCAGGGACACCCTCCACTAGACCAGGTTGCTCAAAGCCTCATCCAGCCTGGCCTTGAACACCTCCACGGATCCACAACTTCCCTGGGCAAACTGTTCCAGTGTTTCACCACCCTCATAGGAAAAAAATTCTTCCTCATATCCAATCTAAATCTACACTCTTAAACTGCTACCCCTCATCCTATCACTACACTCCCTGATAAACAGTCCCTCCCCATCTCTCCTGTAGGCCGCTTTAAGTACTGGAAGGTTGCTCTCCCTGGAGCCTTCTTTTCTCCAGGCTGAACAACCCCACCTCTCTCAACCTGTCTTCATACAGGAGGTGCTCCAGCCTGCTGACCGTCTTTGTGGCTCTCCTCTGGACTCACTCTAAGTGGTCCATGTCCTTCCAATGCTGAGGACTCCAGAGCTAGATGCAGTACTCCTGGTAGGGTCTCACAAGAGAGGAGTAAAAGGGGAGAAACACCTCCTCGACCTGCTGGTCATGATTCTTTTGCAGCCCAGGACATGGCTGGCTTTCTGGGTTGTAAGAACACACGGCCAAGTCATGTTCAGCTTCTCAATTATTCTAGAGCTTCCTCATCTCAAAATAAAGGCATACGTGATTTGAACCTACTGAGAACCTTATCCCACCAAAATCTTACCTTGTGTGCAGTTTCTGCAAACTGCTGAGCACTGTTTTTCAGCTCCTCTGTCTTTTCTTCTGCTCGACCTAGCCTTTCACCACGTTCATTCAAAGCCTGACTTGCCTTCTGTACTGCACTTGTCACACTGTCTGCTGCTGAATGGAGTATGCTGTTTCCTGCAATATCAAAAGAAACTGTTAGAATAACCAAATATTTAATAATACTGTGTATTAAATACACATTTTCAGTTATAATATTCTAGAGCTGACGTGTTATCTGCTAGTTTACCATCTAGTTGCATTTTGGATAATGGGATAAGTTATTGTTTCCTCACTCAAACCATATTATTTGCAAATTATAAACAAGTACCATATGGCAACAAAATACTTGAGGAATATAAAGAAGCAGCGGATGTAACTTAGCTCTGTATTATTTCTTAAGCCTTATGCTCATACATCATTTCAGGAAGCTGTTTACTCAATTGATGAAACCGTTCACAAGTGCACACAGCTTCTTCACAACACTCTCATGTTAATCTAGATTAACTTTATTTGGAAGTTACACTATTTCCCTAGAGAATAAGTGATTGAAACTGCAGGGCACATCTGTATGAATTCACCATTTTTTTCCATCCTATAATTATTATAATAATATTTAATTTACAAGCATACCCCGAACATCATTACTGCAGTTATTTTACGCTGCTCTGATCTATCTACCTTTGACCCTTCTCCATGTGGAACACCAGCCATGTTTCACGTAACATACTTTACTTAAACCTTAGTATTTAAAGTCCCAGAAAGGCTCAATATCTTCTAAGCCTTTACCACCCAAATCAACTCATCAGTTTCTCTGTTTATTCTCTAGCACACAACGTAGTAGTTTCTTCAAGTTTATAACAGAACTGCATTTCTCCTCGACATTTATCCCTTTTAAATGCTCACTCTTCTCAGTACTCCTTTCTATACTGCTTCTCAACAGAAGGCAGCGTGCTCTTCCTGGAATGAACTGCTGATGAAGGTTTATAGGATGAACCACGGTACAAACTGAAAGCTCTTCACAGAAAGTTACACGTTATCAATATGAACTGGTACATATTAAAATACATGTAGAACAAAAAAAAAGATATTTTGTCCTAGCCTTTAACCTTTTCAGCAAAAGGATGGGTAAAAATTCAGCTTTTCACAATACAGTAGTCCCTTGGTGTCTTCCACAAGCTCTAAAAATCTACCTTAGAGGGAAATTGTTACCTAGCAATTTGTTGTCTAGACATACACTAAGGTACTGTGAGAGCCAGAAAGCTGATACAAATAGAGTATTTACCGCTAGGTACGCTGTTGCTGACAGTTTTCAAAACCACCCCCAAATATTTTAATCATGCAGAGCCCTTCTTCACAGCATTAAAACCAAACGTAACACTTTTAAATGGATCATGCTGGTAAAGGTCCAAAACTAGTTCAACACACGAAGCAGAACCAAGCACTACACCAAACCTGCTGTTATAACCAAGTCTGTTGTTCTTACTAACATACCAAGACATGTGAAAATAAACACAAACCTACCGCTTTAGTCATTAATCTGAAAAGTGTGTCTACTTCAGAAATATTGCCAGGTTTAAAAAACATCAATTTGAAGGGTTACTTTACTATTAGTTTCAAAAGGAAAAAGAACAAAAGACCCACTGGAACTCATTTCTCAGATAATACTCCTTTCCTTAGAAACAGCAAACAAACAATGAAGAGTGAAACTGAAGGTTGCCCCAAGTAGCCTGTGGAACAACAGTACAAGCTGCACATTCATGAACTCTTAAGATAAGAAATTGCCTTGAAATTTTATTAAACTAAAACACAACTAGTACAAAAATATGGAGGTGGAGTAGGAATCCAAGAACCTACACACAATGACTCACATATGATGAATCAATATGAG
This sequence comes from Pterocles gutturalis, assembly GCF_000699245.1. Lineage (NCBI taxonomy): Eukaryota > Metazoa > Chordata > Aves > Pterocliformes > Pteroclidae > Pterocles > Pterocles gutturalis. Next base: position 14,190 of record NW_010110916.1, read on the forward strand.
AAATTCCAACCAAAGAGCACCCTGGCCTCCTATATACCAATATTGTTACATTTTTCACATCAGTAAATAAAAATAGTGGATGTATAGGATGTGGAACAGCTACAGGTTTGGTTTCTTTATTGTTGCCCGGAACAAAGAGGCTGCACTTAGAAAAGCAATTGGCATTAACGCTGAAGAAGTGAACATGTGAGTATACTGTGAGTTGGAGTTCGCAGAGACAGAAGTGAAACTTTATCTTTTCAAGCAGTCTCTGGTCAGACACTAAGGAGTCTGATAATAAAACCGAACAACTTTGAATATTGTACATTTTCTTACTTCAAGATTTTTCAATCAATTGTTATTTTCCTCATAATTTGCTTGTTTAAAGCCAGCTCTTAGGAGATTATTTTGGCTTCTGTTCAGGTAACTTTTCCAATAAACACATGTACTGGGCAACACTGCACTGGAAATAATTTCCCTTTTTAGGTGGTGTGATCTAAAGGCTTTAACCTCTTGTATAAATCAGTGCTAGTTTTCTAGGATAAGAGTTTTAAAAGCTCTCAACATTGCATTGGCTCTGTTGTTGCTTTACAAGATCAAGCTTCTGCTGAATTCAAGGGAAGCAGGGTACACGGAGAGCTTTATAAAACTAAGCATCCTCTGAAGTTCTTAAAATGTGTTAACACACACAGTAGAAATTAACAGATTGCTGATCTTCTGTCAATGTCAACAGGAACCCGCAGAATGAAAATACTCTATTTTCTATATTCATGAAAATATCAGGATTAGTGGCTAAAGATTGATATCTATTTCTCCACATTGTTTTCATCAGAGAAGAATTAACTTGGAAGTTTGGCATGAGGATAATAACTGTTTTTCTTTCTAGCTAGTGCAGTATCGTGTTCTCTCTAGGTTAAGATCTGCTGTATTTTTCTACATGCAGTGACTTGCAGAAGCTGCTATTCTGAGCCTGTTTCGGAGAACTACTTTTGGATAATCTTTTCCAACGGAATGTCAGTAAAATAATAAAAAAACCCCCACTCTAATCTATGAGCAACACAGAAACCCATGTATCAGCAGTCTATTGAATTTCATCACTGTAATTCTAGAGCACATGTAGGTGGCTTCTGGTATGACTGACTATGCCTACTTTTTCTATTAGTACCACCACAAGAACAGCAACATTTGTACTGGATGTATTGGAGAATCAGTCCTATGAAGAAATCACCTATAACCTGCAGAACTTATAAGCTGTTCTTCAGGAGATAACTACTATAATACAAGCTCTCCAGAGAAGTTTGTTCCACGACCGAACAACAAAACTGCCTGAACTGTACCCACTTAGGTGCAAACTTATGCCAACCACCTGCACTGAGCAACTCAAGAAAAACTCAAAGAAATGTGACAGTCACCATTTCTTGTTTAGAGTCTGGAACTACTGTTTTCCATCTTTGCTTGGTTTTTGACATGACAACTACTGTTAACCGCTTCTTTTTATTTATTTTTGGATTTATTAAGAGTTTGAGGGATTTCGAGACTTCTCATCTACCAGGTTAGAGACACAACCTCCTCAATGGAAGACCTTCAACAGCTTTTCACATACATCTTCTCAGGAAAGAGATTTTATAGCACTTGCAAGATGAGATAAACACCACCAAAATATGAGTATGGGTCAGCTGATGTTCTGAATTGTTTTTAGTAGGAAAGCACTCACATTATTCCTAAGATACTCACCTCAAAGGGCCTGGGATCTAAAATTTTGCATGGCTACAGTATTCACTGTGAGCAGAAAGTCACATGCTTGTGTTGCTGCTTTTTCTAAGGTATACAGAGATCCTCCCACTTTTGGAGTGCATATATATCTTTCTATAGCTCTGCAGAACACATCCCAGCAACTGAGACTGCAGCATTTTCTCTTTCAATTAAGCAATAAAAGAAAACAGAAAAGTTTACATGTTTTGACTTATTAAACAGCTTTTTTTAAAGTCTCTATTGCAAGCTCACAGCTTTTCACTATATAACAGTATTTGCAGACTCACCAGATAACATGGGGACAATACGTACTTACACTGAGTTTAACATAAAGAATTAGCTTAATATTAATTTCTAGTATTAGCGAAACGTGTATGTTTAGGCCAACTTCAGTCTGAAACTAAAGCAATCAAGCTTAGTTCAGTGGGTTTCTTCAGTTTAATTTCACTATATATAAAAGCACAGAAACATACTGCTAATTTATTTTCAGTTACTCAAACAAGTGGCTTAATAAGGTCGCTTCTTATACAGCTTTTTCTTCTAATACTTTTTGCCTTATTATCTGAAGTTCTCTACCCAGAGGAAAGGAACATGCAGATTTCCAAATCAATCAATAGCTACACAGCTTGGTAATCAATTTGCTAAGCAAATTATACGTTTTATTTTGAACTTGCTGTACTGAAATATAAACACTTGGAATTAAATTCCCTTCTCCCCTTAAAAAATTCAGTTAGTGACCTGTATGATTATACATTACATTACTGGGCCCCAAAGGCACAGAAATAGCAGAAGGGCAGTGGCCCTTGGGTGAGTGCTTTAGACCAGTGGTCCATACATATGTCCATTACGGACGCAAAAACTGCCTTAAAAAGTTCAGTTAGTGACCTGTTACGATTATACATTACATTACTGGGCCCCAAAGGCACAGAAATAGCAGAAGGGCAGTGGCCCTTGGGTGAGTGCTTTAGACCAGTGGTCCATACATATGTCCATTACGGACGCAAAAACTGAAGAAATAACACCTTGCAGGAAGTACTGCAGCTCCTCTCAGACTCATTGTTAAACTTTTGGTTCTTATGATCACAAGCTATATCAGAGAGTCTTGCAGCCCATGCAGACAGGTGACATTGCTTTAGGCCTTTTATCACGCGCAAGAGAAAAGCACATCCTTAACCTACCACATGGAGTACCTGAAAGATACAGAGATAGTATCATCAATCAGCATGATAACAGTTCTATTTATTGGGAAAACTAATTGGTATCTAGAGATACCATTATTTAGTTTGCATGATTTGTTTTAACACACATCCACAAAAGGTTCATCACATTCTCTATTAGCCATATCAAATGTATTTCAGTTCAATGCAGGGATTTTATCTGTACATTAGTGATAAAACTTTACAGTGACTGATTTGTAAATGCAAACATTTGCTTTTTAATTGTATATGCATTAACACAGCATTTAGCAGATACCTTCTTCCAAGAATGAAATAAATGCAATCAGCTTCAATAATTAAGTTCTGCCTATCATATGAAAACTTCTTATTTAAAGAAAACAGATACTTATGGTTCCCACTGAGCTGAGTCAAACTGGACCTGTGTCACTGAATAAAGGTTAAAAGCATAATGGCAATCGGTTCACGTTCATTAACAAGACCACCTGTATCACAACATAATTACTCTACAGCCATATACATACTATTTACACACAGATATGCTGATGCCACTGAAGTTTGGAAACAGTTACTGGAAATACAAAGAATGGCTTTTTTCTCCTTCACTCACTTGTATTTTGTTAACTTCCTGTGCACTCATAATTAAAGAACCAAAAGCACTGAACAATTAAATGTGAATTAAAATATCAATACAAAACTAAAGGATGCTAAGAAGAGAAAGGTGCTTAACAGTTAAGAATGAACATGTCCTTGTGCAAGAAGGGACCATCACACAGAGGTTTGTTTTGTAAGTGGGAAAGTGGTCTGAAGGGAAGATGCTATATAGTACAGCGTAATTTCTCTTCTGAGGTTACTTCAAAGCTTACTGAAAAAACAGCTTAAACTGACAAAAGCCAAATATAAAACACATTAAGATGGGAAGACATAAATTCTGGGGTTCCTGAAGAGCAGTAAAAGAAGCTGTAGGACTGTATTTCAAATTCTAGCTAGGAATTAAGATTACTTTCCAGTTTATCTCATGAGTCCTTAAAAATGGAGGTGACAAAGGCACAATACAGCTTCAAAAGGAAATTTTGAAAATAAATGACCTTTTTAATTTCCACCTAAAATTAATGATGATCCTTTTGACTTTTGTAACAGACCAGCTTTAAATTATTTGCTTAGTTACAGCAGTTTTCTAACCCTTCACAACAATGATCATAACTAGACTCCATCTACATACACAAAATATGATTAAATTATAAAGAAAATTACAAAGGAAAAAAACCCAGTTTGCTAATATTTTTATCTTGTGTTTGCACCTTCCAAATCTCTCACTGGCAAGTTACCCAAGTATGGGAAAAATGCACAAGATAAACAGTAATTTCAGGTCAAATATTTCTGTGATTTTTAAAGATAATACATCTATTTTAAAATGAACGTTAGAAATATAATAAGTTAAATTTTCCTCTTAAAGAACCACAGTTAATTTCTTAAGTCCCTCTTAGCATTGCATCCTGTCATCCAGGCTGTTAATGTCAAACACCATGGGACTTGGTGCTGACTTAAAAGGAATGCCAATAGTAACTGGCTACCATTTGGACTTTGAACTGCTGACCATTACCCTTGATGTCCATCCATCTTTTTGTCCACCTATCTAGTTGTCCTGATTTTGGCTGGGACAGAGTTAACTCTCTTCACAGTAGCTAGTGTGAGGCTATGGTTTGGATTTGTGCTGAGAAGGCGGCTGATCGCATACTGATGTTTATACAGCTTCTCTGCTGTGCCAGTGTCTGCAGGGGCAGGAGAAGCTGGGAGGGACCACAGTCCCAATTGCTGGCTTAGGTTTAGGACTGAGACCCAAACTGACCAATGGTCTATTCCATATCATGCATATCATGCCCAGTATATAAATTAGGGTCTATCCAGAAGCTCTCAGGCTCTCTCTCTTGGGGTCATCTCCCTCTCTCTCAGGGACATCTCGCTCTCTTGGTTGGCTCTTGGTCTCCCAGATGCTTGGGTTCTCATCTCCTCTCTGGGATTGCTGTTTTGGGACTCTCCCTGCTCCAAGGTTGTTAGCCGGGAAGAGGCAGAGCCCTGGTTATCAGGTGATGAGCAGCTGCACTATGTATTGCTCATTTGTATATATTACTATTATTAAATCATTATTACAATGAGTATTACTTTCAATTTTATTGTAGTTCAGTTATTAAATTGTTCTTATCTCAGCCCATGAGTCTCTTTTCCCTTTACCACTTTCTCTTCCCCATCCTTGGGAGGGGGGAAGGGTGAGCAAGCAGCTGCCTGGTGTTTGTTGTTAGCCAGGGTCAAACCACAACACCACTCTATTTCCCCAGCTTTGCTACGATGATGCTACAGTAGACAGTGTTGAATGCCTTGCTGAAGTCAAGGAAAAAGACATCTACTGCTCTCCTTTCATCCAAGCCAGTCACTTCATCACAGAACACAAGCTGGTCAGAAACGATTTGCTTTTAACAAATCTCTAGTGCCAGCATTCGTTGTCCTCCGCGTGTCTAGAAAAGTTTTCACAAGGATTTGCTCAACAGCCTTACAAAGGTAAAAAATGTATTTCTAGTTAACTAGCAATTGAGCTTTTCAGCACAGAATTATTACCTGGTTTTAAATAATTGTTAAATAGCAAAGCTTCCCTATGTATGCAAATAGAATTGAAACTCATGAAAACCTCATTTAGTCTTTAGTTCTACACATACTATGGCTATTCATGTTGAATGTTGTCTTAGTTGTCAATGTCAAGTATTAACTTCAAATTCTGGGCTTGATAAAAATCACTACAGTCATTCGCATGTCTCAAAGTCAAAGTGGTTTGGGATTTTTTAGTGGGGGGTGGGTTTTTTGGGGTTTGGTTTTTTTGTTTTTTTTTTTTTTCCTTTTTGAATTGAGAAACCTTTTCTATCCACCTCCATCTTGGTTTTCTTAAAAAGTTTTGAAAAACACCTACCCACAATTACTGCACAGGAAAGATCCACAATATTTCCTTCATACTAAACTCATTCACTACTTCTTTAAAAAGCTTTAATAGACTGGAGAAAAAAATTATAAAATCTGCCAGCATGGCAGCTCATACCAGTCACAACGAGATTTTTTCTTTTTTGTCTTTTTATCAGTGAAAAGCTGTTATTTTAGCATTCTACTTCTGATACGTTATCTCTCTGTCAGAGACAATGTCTGTTATGCTAAACCTGAAGGTACTGTGGCTCAAGCAGCAGGAAAGTGAGGGGGAAGAAATTTGCTAATGTGGGCAGCTGTGTGAGAATCTGGACTTGTTCCAGCTAAATATCTCCATCAGCAGTGCTGAGCAACAGCTTGCGAGTAACCAGGCTCTGCAGCCTGCAGCCCATGAACAACCCTGGTATAGGCTTCCCTAAATCTATTAAGAGTACATGCAGCTCCACTGCAAAACGTCTCTCCATGTTCAAGGATGAGAGCTGGGATCTGCAACACAGAAAAGCTAAAGTGTTTCTGAACTTTTTTCCATCGCAGAAATTGGATGATTCCTACAACATTACTTTGGACTCACAACAGCCAGAACAAGTCACAGAAATTCTCAATCCTGAGTTACAGTTAGTAGTGCTTGCCAATACTAATACGTCTTATGCCCATACTATTATTTAATTTTACTTTCACTTTAATCAATCAGGAACTGTACAGGCAGGAACTGTATTGAAGCCAGCTGCTTCATCTTCAGACAACCATGCTTTAACCTGTTTAAATGCTGAAAGTCTTCCCTTTAGGATGTGTATTTCCCCCTCCCCCCAAAAGCACTGGAAATCGGTAACTTGGTTTGGCAAACAATGAATTAAGGAGATCACTGCTATCAAAGACAAAATACTAGGCTAAATAGGTTTTGGTCTGATATGGTTTGAATGGTCATTATGTTCCAAGAAAACTCCTGAAGATGTTGTTCAACAAAAATTGATGGACATTTAAGGAAATTACAAGAATCAGCAGATGCTGTCAAAAAATTTTAAAACAAGGTAAATATACAGTGATACTTATTTAGTATATTTTCTAAATCTCCAACTGTTTGCAGCTTTGGGGATTTCATGGAAAAAAAAAAAAAAGAGTATCTTTACATGTATCGTCTTGACTGAATTATTTTCATAAACTTCTCTAAGAAAAGAACAGACTCTGCTTTTAGCTGGCCAGATAGTTTTATCTCCGAACTTACCATATACATACATCTGGATGATCTCTGCTGTTGAACTCCTCTATTTCAACATACCCTAAACAGAACCACATAAATTAAAGAAAATCAAGTAGCATGAACCATTAGGTGACCAAAGCCTGAAAGCAGCAGAGGAATAATGCTTCTGCAGAGCATAGGGAATAAATTTAATCAAGCAGAGAAGATAAGGTCTTTAAAAAAAAAGAAAATCACCTTAAGTGTTCAACAGTTCAGTATTTTTATGGCTAACAAGTGTATCCAAATAGGAATACTGAATAAGCTTGCAAGCTTTGCTGCTTCTAATCAGGTGACTGGTAAAATAACTGGAAATGGAATAACTTCCATGTGAATTTTTATTGACATTGATGTCCTCCTATAAAGTATGGGTTTTTTGGTTGAAACCTTTCAGCCATTTCTGCCAGTAGGTGAAATCCTTTATTTCGTACTTTTTTTCATGACCGCACGCTGAAATATCCAATCAAATTGTATTCAAAATCAGATTTTTTTTTTTGTAAGGAACATTCAGAAAGAGGAAGCATTTTATACAGGATAAAAAGACAGTGACTACTATAAAAAGTTATATTTAATATGAACAAAAATCTCTTCTGAATGAAAGCCTAGGGTGGGTTGAGCCTGGTTGGAAGGTGAGCTCCCACCCAGCAGCTTGCTTACTCCCACCCAGTGGGCTGAGGGAAGAGAATCACAAGGGCAAAAGCAAGAAAACTCAAGGTTGAGCTAGAAACACTTTAATAAATGAAGAGAGATTGGGGGGGAGGGGGAGAACAACAAACAACAAGTCATGCAAAAACAATCACTCACAACCAGCAGCCCAATGCCCATCCCATCCCTGAGCAACAGCTACCTTGGGACTGCCTCCCGGTTCTTATTGCTGAGCATGCTTTTACGTTGCATAGAGTATCCCCTTGGGTCAGCTTTCCCGGTTGTGTCCCCTCCCATCCTACATGCTGGGGGCAGGCAGAATGAGAAATCAAGAAGGCCTTGACACTGTGCAAACACTGCTCACCTAAAATGCTGGTGTGTTATCAACACAGTTCCGGTCACAAATCTAAAATACAGCACTCCACAGCTATGAAGAAAACGAGCTCCATCCCAGCCAAATCCAACACAAAGCCTAATTCACCTTTCCTTGTCAAGGCAATCCAAAGGGTTTGCACATCTCCAGATGCATTTTTTTTATTGTTTTTTTATTTCAAATTCAATTCACTAAGTATTGACGTTTCTTTTAGGGTGGGTCGGAGAATCAGATAGCAACATGGCCTGAATGTAACACACAGGATTCTTCTAAACGAGGGTATTGCTTACAGTCACTGTGTCAATACTATTGACTGATCTTCTGATTACGTAGTGATAATTATTATTGAGAACATAATGCACTAACCTGCTACAATGGAGGCACGGAATACAGTGTATTTGTCAACAGATTCACACTTCTAAATCAGGCAGGTGACTTTGAAAACTCCGTGTTTGCTGCAAACTCTTTCTGTATACTTACAAAAAGACTATTTAAGTAGCATCTTCAAAATCACCAAGTTCTGTTACCACATTGGCTGAAAAAGTTGTAGCTCATGAGTAAGAATGAAGAAGACTGAGTGAGAACTGGTCAAGGTTAGGATGGAATCAGTCAAGAGCAGCGGTTTGAACACATCAAATAAAAAAATGCAGTGTCTGGCCTGAGACTGACTGGCTGTGCAAGAGCAGCTGCCCTCAGGGAGCACACGGTCTGGTAACCTACGAGCGATACATTTAAGAGCAATCTTCTAGCAACATTCCCGTCACCTAGGACTGCTATGACTGTTTATGTATGAATGTCCCCTCTGCTAATTGTGCATGTTTGTCCCATCTGTTTTGATCAGCTACTGTCAATAATAAAAATCAACTTTATTGTAGCTTGTATCTAATAAGCCACTCTTTTAGAGAGCACTTAGCAAAAGCCACCTCCTCCTCCTCCACCCTCCAAACTATACTTCACTGAAAACACCACAAGGAACCTCAAGTTCTTTACCTGGCATTTGTTCAGATGGAATTCAACTGCCTAGAAAGGGATTTTCTTCCAAGGAAAAGGGGAAAGAGGAAGTTACGAGTTTCTCTAGTCTGAAAGTGTTCCCTAGGTTGCCAAGGCTCAGGTGACTCCCACATATTAGCCAGATTCAGCAACCAAAATGATAAATTTTGTTAGCAGAAAGAATTATGCCATTAAAAAAAAATAACAACTGAGTTAGTCGTTCATGACTGCAACACAGCACTGAGGACATGAAGGCAAAGCTCTTCCTCCACTAAAATTGCCACGGAAACTGTTGACAGCAAGGAACAACTGTTTCCAGACCCACCAGAAACACTACAATAGTAATAAAGGACTAAGTGAACTCTAGGCTTCTAACTCAGGAAGCTTAGGTATTTCAAAACCAAAATATTTAGACTGATGAAGTTCCAACTGATGGTGGCACTTAACACTTCCATAAGCTGCCTCTTCTTACATATTTGTTTTACTAAAAT
>NW_010110917.1:0-529 GCF_000699245.1 Pterocles gutturalis
ATCCAGGTCATTGATAAAGATGTTAAACCAGACACGCCCCAAAACCTAAATATCCTCATTCAGGATTTTGACTCTATTGTATGATCTGCTTTACAAATGTACAGATAGAAAAGGCCTATTCCACCTCCCAGACCAAAATTTATAGTCTAATTATATGTGTATAAGGATTTACTTATTTTATAGTAATTCATCATGAGGAAGTCCAGAAGGAAGTCCAGAAGGGCTAAGCCACCACACTGGGGAACACCACTGGTGACTGGCCACCCCCCGGACTTAACTCCATTCACCACGACTCTGTGGTCTCAGCCATCCAGCCAGTTTTTTATCCAGCAAAGGGTGCTCCTGTCTAAGCCATGAGCCCCCAGCTTTTCTAGGAGAATGCTGGGGGACACGGTGTCGAGGCCTTGCTAAAGTCCAAGTAGACCACATCCACGGCCTTTCTGTCATCCACTGAGCCGGTCACCTGGTCATAGAAGGAGATCAGGTTGGTCAAGCATGACCTTCCTTTCATGAACCCATGCTGGCTGGG